>NC_047118.1:92037712-92122960 GCF_902500255.1 Thalassophryne amazonica
TTTTTTTATCCAGGATTCATCTTTAAAAGAGCAGATCTCCTCCTTTACTTCTTCCAGAATTATTTTTTTTTTCATTTTCTTTTTATTGTTTTTTTATGCACCAATGACACCAGTTCAAATTACTTGTATGTGAGAACTTACTTGGCAATAAATTTGATTTTTTGACAATCAAGTCAGTTCAGATTGTTCAAACAAGACAATTAGAGGTTATATTGTTTTTTGTTTTTTTTTAAGTCCGCAATTCCACTCAAAAATGTTGAGAAAAAAAAAACTGTCAACATGACAGAAAAACTCTGCCTGTCTGACTGGACTAAAGGTCCAGTGTGTCATTTTTAAAGAAGAGAGCAAATGTTCTGTCCATCAAATATGAATGTGTTTTTAAACTTTTCAATGTCATTTATTTTCTTAACATAGACAGATATTACAACATAAGTGTATTATTCTTGCTTTCAATGCATCTAAAACCAGTCAAAATGACTCACAGCGCGCCGCCTCGGGCGATAATTACCAACAGCACCGCTACACTAAACATTTCTGTGGAGAACCCTGTATCATGTGTGTATGAGACCACTGTATGGAGTGTGTGTTCACAGCACCTCCTTGCAAGATGCTGTGGAGGGAAACATTAGATAACGAACAACGCATCGATTAACACACCTTTTGAAGAATATATTGAACAGAAGGTCTTTTCTAAAACCTCTGAAACCGGGCCAGATACCAGGAAAAACACCAGTCAAACACAAAGCATCAACCCCTGCAAGTGTAGAAGCTTCAAAGAAGAAGTATGAAGAGAGAGGAAGTTTGTGAGGAGCTGGACACAGGATTATCTGTGGAAGAGGACAACACAACATACTGCCATGTCTGTGGGGATTTTACTTCAATTGTGGACCAGTAAGTCATTTTTAAATGTTGAAATAAAAGAATTTGATTTGCTTTATCAAAAAACATACTGGCAAATGATCATGCATTGAACAATGATGAATTCAGAAAACACACAGGAGAGAAACAGATGCATATTGACATTTACCAATTATTTTAATTTTTTCCCCAATTATGAACAATCGCAGGAGAGAAACATTATGAGCTGTGTCTCGGTTAACAGATTAAAAGGCTAGAGGCTGTGCATGCAATATGTAATAAAATTTATTTTTTGGAAATTCAATTTTACCAACCACACAGGAGAGAAGCAATTTATGAAAAAGTGTAATTTCAGTACTTCCACAGTAGCATGCCCCAGACACCCTAGGTGACACACGCCATTGGCGTATGTCCGCGTGCCTGCAGCGCTCACTTGTCCGGACAACCAGCTTTTCCTATGGACAAGTACACTAAAAAGCTTAATGTCAATGCCTGCAGTGCTCCACAGCTTTACTTCAGGAAACGCACCATACAGAAAGAGAAATTAAGAAGAGAATGGGTGGGGATTTCAAATGGTGTTGCAGAGAGAAGTCAGGTCTGGAAGGCGAATCTGTGAAAGGTCAGATGGTAGGGAAGGTTCCGTCCGTTTTGCCTCTGACTGGTGTCTACCATGATTGGCTATTTGATTTGGCCATAAAATGTCATCTTACGTTCAGTAACTGTTGTCTTATCTCGATGGTAACAGTGTGATAAATGCGTGTTATATTTATATTCCACGCTCACATTTTCACAGCCTGTTTACAGCGTTGTTTAATTAGTCTGAGCTTTTTGGGGTAGTTTTGTGATGAAAATGTGAACTTAAAATGTCATCACAATGTTGGATTGTTGTTCACTCTGTTGGCTCTGGAGCGCTGAACAGGATCCTATTAAATCATATGCAGACTTGTACAAGGCCTGGGTCCAAATGTAGGCCTGTGCAGTCAAACATCTCCAATCTAAACCCATTTCAACCCATCGCTCTCAATTAAGGCTTTAAAAGTGTTACTGAATCAATCATCAGTACATGTAGAGCAAAATGGAGACATGGAGGGTTTGAATGAAGTATGTGCAATATCAAGTGTGTGGTGCAATTTGTCACATGACCAGAGCTGTTTACATTATAGTGGCACAGACAGAATCAAATTGTTCCACCATGGTATGTTTAATATTTGAAGTAGCTATGTAGAAGTGATCAAGGACAAACTATTCAAAACATTTCTGGCTGAAATATGTTAAAATACTGAGGACAAACAGAGAAATGTGTCAGTTGCCCGTGAAAAACCCTGATAATACATGATCCACTGAACACTGTATAACACCTTTTCAGCTGCTTTTCCTTGAAAATTAAAAAAACATAAGACTTGATCATTTCAAAGGGGCACTAATGACACATGATTACATATTTTCATGTCTGGTACAAATGTGGGATTAAATGGGTTCATGATGTGAAGTAATAAGGAGGTGACTGGTACTAAGATCCACTGGGTCACCAGGAACTTTTTACAGGCATCATTCAGGAAGAAACCAACGGTCTATAAGGGAACTAAGGCCTGAACATGTATCATGGAACCAGTTTGTAACAGTTTATTACGAGATTGTAGAATTCTAATATCAAAAAGAAACAAAGAAAAACAGACACTTGCATTTATGTGTTGACATGAAATGTGATAACTGGAATATAGAAATGACTGTTTATTCTGTTTATACTGATAAACTTTTATTTAGTCTGGGATCGTGCACATATTCAAATTAACATGCAGGAGCAGTCAGTCAGTCTGTCCTGCTCGAGCATGAGATCACGTTTCAAAACAGACTTCTACTGCTGCTCGAGCATAAGATGATGTTTTACAACCAAATCAAATAGCCAATCAGAGGCAAAAGGGGCGAGACCTTCCCTACCATGCTACATTTTGCAAATTTGCGTCCAGGAGTGCTGGTAAAGCAATTCACTAATATTTTCATATAACCCTAGTAAAGACCACAACTTCATTCATCTGGTGATAGATCTGCTTAAGATGAGCATTAAAAGCTATTTCCTGAGACAAGACGCATGACCTCGGAGGAGAAACACTGTTTCAGACACTGCTGATGAACAGCAAGAAAGCATAGAAGAAGAGGGTGTTCATGAAGCCAATGTGGCAGAGCAGCATGCTAGTGCGGAACGGGGGGCAGACGCCGGACTCCAGGCTGTGCTGCACGATGTGGTGTGTGACGTGACAGCAAGTATCACTAAAGTTCGGGATGAGAAACTTGCAGCAGTATTAGAGCTATTGAAAAAACTCAGACAGCCACGAAAAGAGGCTGAGTGATACAGAAAAAAGAATTTTGGTGCCGGAGGATGCAGCAGACCCAGTTAAACCAAGGCTCAAGTTTTGGAAAGGACCAAACTTTTTGGCTGAGCGTGTGGATGAATTTGAGAAAAGGGGGTGCAGAATGTCCGTATTCTGGGAGTGCCCGAGGATGTAGAAAGTACAGACCCGACGTGTTTTTTTCATGCGCCAAATCCCCCAAGTGCTGCATATTAAAACAAAGAACAGGCATATCAAACTGGAGAGAGCACCCTGCACGCTCCGTCCAAACCCTCGTCTAAACAGAGGCCGACTACCAGCACAGACGACACGTGATGACGCCTCCTGGGAACTCACGAGGAAAAATCATGTTGTTAAACACAGAAACTGCACAGTTATGTTTTTCCAGGTTTCTCTGCAGCTCTGGTCCAAAAACAGAAAGGATACAACACAGTGAAGAAGCGGATCCAGGCTACTGGTGCAGAATATAGGCTGATCTCCGCGGCTGAACTGAAGGTGATCTACCGTGGATCGATCGCTTAATAACCCTGTTGAGGCTGAGCAATACGTGTGCGCGCTACACGGAGGTGCTCCTAATGATGGCGGGTGACGTTTGAATTGCTCAGCACAGCGTCTCCACACACTAACACGAGGTATTTACACAGAAAGATTTCAAAGATCTTTAAACCTTCAAATCCCCGCCTGACTGGAAAATCACTAAGGGCAAGGTCTTTAATCCCCTATTGTTCCCGGTGTGTAGTGAGCACCTTGTATGGCAGCACCTTGACATCGGGGTGAATGTGAGGCATTACTGTAAAGCACTGAGTGTCTGATGCAGATGGAAAAGCGCTATAAAATGCACTCCATTTAATTAAATATGTACCATAAATTCTTTTGTTCCGTGAAGTGCTACACGTAAATTTTGACGCACACGTCATCCAGAGCACACTGTGTCGTGCGGCTTTTCCACTCCACGGAGAACTGAGTAATTTATTGGATTGGATGAAGTCTGCGGTAAATGAGACGTTAATGAGGCACTGTGACTTTTTTGACAGAGAACCGGTGTAGAAGGGTGGGGGGGAAGGCTCCGCTCCGCGAACTGATCTGACGGCACAAAGTGCCCGAGAGGGACTTTTCTTCACTAAAACGAACAGGTAAGACCTTGTGTTTACACTGTGTGTGAATTTACACCGTACGAGGAGTGCAGCTTTCAGGAAATCATTTGACAGCATAAATTCACCTATTTGGATTTATGAAAAAGTCTGTAAAAATCCATAAATTCGCCGCATCATTGTAAAAGCTGTAATGTTCAAAGAGTGTGAAAAAAGTAGCAGATAGTCCGGAAATTACAGTAATTTGATACTTCCAACATCACTCTAAAAGCAGCCTCGTGCTCTCCCTCGATGCAGAGAAGGCATATGACCGCATAGAGTGGCCCTACTTGTTTTATACATTAAATAAGTTTGGTCTGGGAACAATCTTTATAAACCAGATTAAAAATTTGTATAAAAGTCCTCCTTCAGCATGACTCACAAATGGATTGCGCTCACCTTATTTTGCTCCATCTAGAGCATAGCTGTCAAACTGATTCCAGAAAGGGCCAAGAGGGTGCAGGTTTTCTTTGCAGCCGCTGACGTCCAGCAGGTGATTTCACGATGAACTCTTCCCATCTGCTCAAAGTGATGTTCATCAGTGAAATCACCTGCTGGAGTTTGTGGTTACAAAGAAAACCTGCACCCTCTTGGCCCTTTCTGGAATCAGTTTGACACCTATGCTCTAGAGGAACAAGACAGGCATGCCCCCTGTCACCTGTGTTTTTATGCTTGCACCACAAGGCGGGGCATATGTCCTTGCGTCAGTTCCTCTGTCCGTCTGTCTGTCTGGCTGTAATTCCTTCGCCGCAATGTAGCTCGGCACCTATTGCTCGCAGAAACTTCATATTTGGTGGGTACATGCCTTGGAGGAGTACTTCACATGGGTTCAAAGGCCAGTGGACCTTGACCTACTTTGAAGGTCACCAGTTGTCACAACTGTCAATCCTTTGCCACAAAGTTGCTTGGCACCTTTTGCTCACAGAAACTTCATACTTGGTGGGTACAGCCTAAGAGGAGTACTTCGCATGGGTTTTGAAGGTCGGTGACCTTGACCTCTGTTCAAGGTCACCAGTGGTTGCATTTGTTGTCAAGGCTGGTGACCGTGACTGACTTTTTATGGTCACTGTTTGACACAGTATTAAAAATGGATGTTCTCCCCCAGGATACTCTACCCACTTCAAATGGCTCTGAAATGTTATCTCACAAGACAATTAATAGTTAAATAGTTGATTTAGTTCCTTTATTTGGGCTAAAAGAAAGCCACACCTCAAGATGACCATGTTATGCCACCCCTCAGGAGAGGGAGGATTAGATCTTCCAGACATCAAAATTACCCAGTGAACGAGAGAGTCGCGTCCCTACGCCTTCAGGTTGGGGACAGATCTCTCTGTTGTCTCGCCTATGGGCCGAGAGGCAGTGCAGAGTACCCGACCTTCTTGTAGTCCCTGGGGAGAAGCTAGTGAGACCTTGCAGGTCCAAACGTATCGTGAGGGTCTGCTGGAAATGACTGGCGGAACCCTCTGTCAGCGAGGTCTTCATCTCCCCACCTCCGGGAGAGCTTCTCCCAGATCCCGGGGGAGGTTGGAGACATGGAGTCCCAGTGGAACATGTTCTCCACCTCCATTGTCGATGCGGCCAGTCGCAGCTGTGGTCGCAGGGTCTCTGGTGCCTGTTGTGGTGGCAATCCCCGAACCCGGCAACGGATGCCAGAAGTAAGGGATGCCATCAAGTGAAAGAGTCCTACATGTCTTTCTTGGCAGGTGGGACTCCGGAGGCAGCTGACAGGTGCCAAGCCAAACATGCTGCAGCCTGTGCGGTCACAAAGGCAAAAACTCGGGTCTGGGAGCAGTTTGGGGAGGCCATGCAGGAGGACTATTGGTCGGCCTTGAAGAAATTCTGGCAAACCGTCCGACGCCTCTGGAGGCGGAAGCAGATCTCCACCAACACTGTCTACAGTGCGAATGGGGAGCTGTTGACCCTGACTGGGGATCTTGTCGGGCGGTGGAAGGAATGCTTCGAGGATCTCCTCAATCCCATCGTCATGTCTTCTGAAGAGGAAGCAGAGACTGGGGACTCAGAGGCGGACTCATCCATCACCCAGGCCGAAGTCACAGGGGTGGTCAGAAAGCTCCCCTGTGGCAAGGCCCCTGGGGTGGATGAAATCCATCTGGAGTACCTTAAGTCTCTGGATGTTATGGGACTGTCTTTGTTGACACATCTCTGCAACGTCACGTGGCGGCTGGGGACAGTGCCTCTGGATTGGCAGACTGGGGTGGCGGTCTCTCTGTTTAAGAAGGGGGACCGGAGGGTGTGTTCCAACTATAGGGGGATCACACTCCTCAGCCTCCCCGGTAAGGTCTATTCCAGAGTACTGGAGAGGAAAATTCGACCAATAGTCAAACATCGGATTCAGAAGGCGCAGTGTGGTTTTCGTCCTAGTTGCGGTACACTGGACTAGCTCTACACCCTCCATCGGGTGCTCGAGGGTTCATGGGAGTTCGCCTAACCAGTCCACGTGTGTTTGTGGATCTGGAGAAGGCGTTTCGACCGTGTCCCTCGAGGTGCCCTGTGGGGGGTGCTCCAAGAGTACAGGGTCCGGGGTCCTTTGCTAAGGGCTAGCCAGTCCCTGTACGACCGCAACCATCGCATTGGTTCGTAAGTCAAGCCCGTTTCCAGTGCACATCAGCGTCCGCCCGGGCTGCCCTTTGTCACCGGTTCTGTTCATTACCTTCATGGACAGAATTTCTAGGCGCAGTCAGGGTGTAGAGAGGGCTCAGTTTGGGAACCACAGAATCTCATCTCAGCTGTTTGCGGACGATGTGGTTCTGTTGGCTTCGTCAAATCAGGACCTTCAGCGTGCACTGGAGCGGTTTGCAGCCGAGTGTGAAGCATCACGGATGAAAATCATCAGCTCCAAATCCGAGACCATGGTTCTCGACCAGAAAAAGGTGCTTTGCCCTCTTCAGGTCGGTGGAGTGTCCTTGCCTCAATTGGAGGAGTTTAAGTATCTCGAGAGAGAGAGAGGGATGGATGAAGCGTGAGAACAACAGACGGATCACTGCAGCATCTGCAGTGATGCGGTCACTGTATCGGACCGTCGTGGTGAAGAGAGCTGAGTAGGGGTGCAAAGCTCTCGATCTACTGATCGATCTACGTTCCAACCCTCACCCATAGTCATGAGATTTGGCTCATGACCGAAAGAACAAGGGTGGCTGGGTGCTCCCTTAGAGATAGGGCAAGGAGCTCAGTCACTCAGGAGGAGCTCTGAGTCAAGCCGCTGCTCCTCCAGATCAAAAGGAGCCAGTTGAGGTGGCTCGGGCATCTTTTTCGGATGCCCCCTGGACGCCTCGCTGAAGAGGTGTTTTCCGGGCACGTCCCATCGGGAGGAGGCCCCGAGGAAGACCCAGGACACGCTGGAGGGACTATGTCTCGCAGCTGGCTTGGGAACGCCTTGGGGTTCCCCCGAAGGAGCTGGGGGGTGGGGGGTGTATCGGGAGGTCTGGGTGGCTTTGCTTGAGCTGCTGCCCACGCGACCCAACCTCGGATGAAGCGGAAGAAAATGGATGGATGGATGGATGGATGGTTTTGGCTGTTGTACAAGATTCACAAATTAAAAATTAGAGTTAATGGACATTGTTCTGACATTTAACAAGTACAGAGGAGTAAGACAAGGTGACACTCTCTCTCGCCCGTCCTCTTTGTTCTCAGCATCAAGCCTCTGGCAGAGGCAACCACGACATTTTACGCAAGTGAGCTGCGTGTGTGCGCTTCTCGCAAACGTAGTCACGCCGTACCCACCGACATGGCCGCTGTGATGTCACTGATGTCACGTCTGGCACCTCTGAGCCAGGAGGACCTGCCATACTTTGTGCCCATCGTGTCTTGGACATGTACACTTGAAACAAGCACTCACAACACAGGCATGCTTCAAACTGTGTTTCTATGCCATTGGCTGACAGATTGGCTAGACTGGCAAGGCTTGAAGCAGAGATGTCATCTGCAAACACTGGCATCAAAATCACGTAACAGCCCACATGCCCTTACTGCTACAGCAAAAAAGGGTACCTATGACTTGATCTTGTCTGATAAGGATACAACCTAGCCTCTGAATTTGCTCAGATAAAGTCGTTTGTTTTGTTATCTGCAGCCTTCTACTGCTTCTGTTGTTCCTCTCACAGAGCAAATAGCACCTTCTTGTGAATATAGTGAGGAGGAACTGACCCCCCCCCCCCTCCCCCACTACCAACCATAGTGATGTTGACTGCAGCATCTGAGTCATTATTTAACAGGGCTATGAAATTAAAATTGTGAAATCTGAGTAAAATTTGCAGGGGGTTGAGGCGGGGTCCCACAAACCAAATTCATTTTGTATCTAATAATACATTTTAAGCATCTCCTGGAAGAAAAAACTCTCAAAAGAAATGCATATTTAAATGATCATTGAACTGTCAGTGATCATGTTGAAATATCAGAAACTGACGTGGAAGTAGGACCTGGAATGATTTTCCTTTAATTATAAACCCAATGATGCATTAACTCAGAATAATTAAACTACATGAAATTCATGAAGACTGAAAAGACTGTGAAAAGAATTTCAAAAACCCCAGCAAAGCTTGGAGAATATTTAGAAAATCAGTGTAAAATATCAATAACATACTTATAGTAAAAAAGCCACATATTGTTGTGTAAATTCCTGTAAATCCATTCAAAGCCACAATGTCTTTTTTCCCATGAAAAAAGTCTACATAAAAAAAAAAAAAAACTCATTACAGTAGTGTTCAGAATAATAGTAGTGCTATGTGACTAAAAAGATTAATCCAGGTTTTGAGTATATTTCTTATTGTTACATGAGAAACAAGGTACCAGTAGATTCAGTAGATTCTCACAAATCCAAGAAGACCAAGCATTCATGATATGCACACTCTTAAGGCTACGAAATTACGCTATTAGTAAAAAAAAAGTAGAAAAGGGGGTGTTCACAATAATAGTAGCATCTGCTGTTGATGCTACCAACTCAAAACTATTATGTTCAAACTGCTTTTTTATCAATCCGTGAATCACTAAACTAGAATTTAGTTTGTATAACCACAGTTTTTCATGATTTCTTCACATCTGCGAGGTATTAATTTTGTTGGTTTGGAACCAAGATTTTGCTGGTTTACTAGTGTGCTTGGGGTCATTGTCTTGTTGAAACACCCATTTCAAGGGCATGTCCTCTTCAGCATAAGGCAACATGACCTCTTCAAGTATTTTGACATATCCAAACTGATCCATGATACCTGTATGTGATATATAGGCCCAACACCATAGTAGGAGAAACATGCCCATATCATGATGCTTGCACCACCATGCTTCACTGTCTTCACTGTGAACTGTGGCTTGAATTCAGAGTTTGGGTTCGTCTCATAAACTGTCTGCGGCCCTTGGACCAAAAAAGAACAATTTTACTCTCATCAGTCCACAAAATATTCCTCCATTTCTCTTTAGGCCAGTTGATGTGTTCTTTGGCAAATTGTAACCTCTTTTGTAATTGTAACATGTCTTTTATTTAACAGAGGGACCTTGAGGGGGATTCTTGCAAATAAATTAGCTTCACACAGGCGTCTTCTACTGTCCACAGCACTTACAGGTAACTCCAGACTGTCTCTGATCATCCTGAGCTGATCAATGGGTGAGCCTTTGCCATTCTGGTTATTCTTCTATCCATTTTGATGGTTGTTTCTGTTTTCTTCCAAACGTCTCTGGTTTTTTTGTCCATTTTAAAGCATTGGAGATCATTGTAGATGAACAGCCTATAATTTTTTTGCACCTGCGTATAAGTTTTCCCCTCTCCAATCAACTTTTTAATCAAACTACGCTGTTCTTCTGAACAATGTCTTGAACGTCCCATTTTCCTCAGGCTTTCAAAGAGAAAAGTATGTTCAACAGGTGCTGGCTTCATCCTTAAATAGGTGACACCTGATTCACACCTGTTTGTTCCACAAAACTGACGAACTCACTGACTGAATGCCACACTACTATGTGAACACCCCCTTTTCTACTTTGTTTTTTTTACTAATATGGATTGCATATTAAAGCATTGCAAAATCAAAGGATTTCCTGTTTGAGTTATGTCCGACAACAACACAACGGAAATTTAATTATATGGGAAAAGACAAGGACATTAAAAACGTGAAGGCATGCTTGAGATGTTTAATGAGTTTGGGGAAGATATGCCTATGTTTGTCTCGCACCATCTGGACAAACTTCCACCTGTTGGTTTTGGCAGTATCGACGCCTCAGCCCTGCTTAGAAGAATAGAGCAACTAAGCAGTGAAGTTTCTGCATTGCGCAGGACCATTGAAGCACAGGCGGATCTGAATGAGAATCTGATGGCAGCTACTGTGGCTGTGAATCGCCGGGTGAAGGTGATGGAGGAGAGCTGCACCCTGAACCTGGACTGCAGGACCCCGCTGCTGTGGCTGCTGCAGGGGAGGTGGAGGTTGCAGAGGAAGACAGCTCTGCTCAGCAGGCAGAGATGGTGTTACCGTCTCCGCCTGCTGCGACTACAGAGAGACGTTCAGCCTCGCACATCAGGTATGTCAACCGCCGTGGGAGTTTTGTTATGAGCAATGGACATAAAAGCCAGACATTAATGTCACACCTAAGAGGCGACCCATATCCAACTCAGGGAAACGTGAGCGAAAGGAATAGGCCTCCCAGAATTATTGGCACTGGCACAGAGAGCCACATACGACTAGAGAGTGTATTCTGCTGGCGATATTCCTGTGGGAGAAATGAACTGCTGCAGTCAGAGAATAATGAAACTGTGGCTCCATCCTCCTAACTGTGATTGCAGGTTGTCTCTTATAACTGTCGTGGGCTGCGTGTAGGTACAGCGCTGGGGACCGAGCCCGACGTGTTGTGGTGGATAAAATACTTCAAAGTTGTGACATTGTGTGTTTACAGGAGACTTTCCTTTCCAAACAGGATTTGGGAGGGTTAAATTATGTTCATGATGACTTTCCCGGTGCTGGGGAGTCAACTACAGATCTCTCTCAGGGCATTATTAGGGGGAGAATCCCTGGGGGTGTGGCCATCCTGTGGCATAAAGGTTTGATTCTGGATTAATGTTGTTCGACTGGAAACTGACTGGTGTATGGGGTTCATGTCAGGATGAGTAACACAGAATTTATCATTCTGAATGTCTACACACCGTATGAGTCGAGACATAATGAATATGTGAATAGGTTGGCATTTATTAACTCTTTTATTGTTGATAATGCTGTACAACCGTTTATGTTGTTGATATCTGATAATGCTTCTTCTTTTGCTAAGCATATGATCAGGATGTGTGAAGACAATAATTTGGTTCTATCTAGTCAGGTGCTTCTACCTGCAGACCGTTTTACCTACTATAGTGAAGCCCATAGAACAACTAGCTGGCTTGATCATCTGATATGTACTGCAGATGCTCATGCAACGCTTGGGCCTATGAAGTACTATATGAGGTGACCACAGCTGATCATTTTCCTATTGAGTTCATACTTAACACTGTGTGTCTCCCTGAGATAATGAGGGAGGATAACAGCATAAGTGAGGCTAAGATAGACTGGACTAAACTATCCTCAGAGGATGTATTGTTTATTGTGGGAGATCAGATGCACTTTTGAGAAAAATACATTTACCTATGCATGCCATTCGATGTTTGAATGTTAATTGTAGTGACACGTCTCACTGTGATGACCTCTGTGAAATGTATAATTGTATTGTGTTTGCCTTATCAGAAGCCAGAAGACCTCTACTCACTCTCCCTAATAAAGCTGTAAATGCTCAGCCTGGGTGGAATAGGTATGTCGCTGGCCCCCATGCAGAAGCTAAGGCAGCCCATAAAGCCTGGGTAATTGCTGGTAGACCTAGCAGGGGCCGGTTCATGAGTATAAAAAGGTAACCAATACTAGATACAAATATGCAGTACGCTTTGTTGGCAAGCATGCGCAAGCCTTGAGAGCTGACTCTATGGCTGGAAACTGCTTGACAGCAATGTCACTGGCTTCTGGAAAGAAGTGAAGAATATAACAGGGTTAAAACAGCACTGCCATGTAACACTGAGGGTGTATTTGGTGGAGAACAATATAACTGAACTATGGAGGCAGCATTATACTGCTCTGTTCAGCTGTGTCAGAAGTGAGCCCTACTGTACAGGTCATACAGAGGAGGAAGTGGTACACATCAGCCCTATGAAATTTCCCAAGCCATAAGGCAACTGGCTGATAACAAGGCATGTGGCATGGATAATATCATTGCAGAGCACCTGAAGCTTGCCACTCTAGGGTTGCTGTGTTGCTGGCTATTTGTTTTACAGGGTTGGTAATTGCATGGTAGTCTGCCAGATGCTATGTTGACAGTTATTTTAGTACCCTGTTATCAAAGACAAGGCTGGGAAGGTAGGGAGTATGGATAACTATCGGCCTATGTCCTAGCCAGCGTACTGTCAAAGGTGCTAGAAAGTGTCTATTTGACAGAATTGGGGAACTTATTTGCACCACGGATAATCAGTTTGGCTTTAAGAGTAAGACATAGTACTGATTTTGTGTATTTATGCATTAAAAGAAGTAGTAGAAAAGTACAGAGGGCATGGCTCAACAGTGTTGGTGGGCTTTATTGATGCCTCTAAGGCATTTGACAGAGTTAACCATCACAAGCTCTTCGCCAAGTTGAATCATAGGGTGTTCCGGGTAGCATCATACGTATCCTGGCATATTGGTAGGATACGTATGATTTAAAAAGAGAGCTTTAAATCAGAAGTGCCTAACTCCATGGTATAACTCACAAACTCGTAGCTTAAAGCAGATAACCCGTAAGTTGGAGAGGAAATGGCGTCTCACTAACTTAGAAGATCTTCACTTAGCCTGGAAAAAGAGTTGTTGCTCTATAAAAAAGCCCTCCGTAAAGCTAGGACATCTTTCTACTCATCACTAATTGAAGAAAATAAGAATAACCTCAGGTTTCTTTTCAGCACTGTAGCCAGGCTGACAAAGAGTCAGAGCTCTATTGAGCTGAGTATTCCATTAACTTTAACTAGTAATGACTTCATGACTTTCTTTGCTAACAAAATTTGACTATTAGAGAAAAAATTACTCATAACCATCCCAAAGATGTATCGTTATCTTTGGCTGCTTTCAGTGATGCCGGTATTTGGTTAGACTCTTTCTCTCCGGTTGTTCTGTCTGAGTTATTTTCATTGGTTGCTTCGTCCAAACCATCGGCATGTTTATTGGACCCCATTCCTGCCAGGCTGCTCAAGGAAGTCCTACCATTATTTAATGCTTCAATCTTAAATATGATCAATCTATCTTTGTTAGTTGGTTATGTACCACAGGGCCTTTAAGGTGGCAGTAATTAAACCATTACTTAAAAAGCCATCACTTGACCCAGCTATCTTAGCTAATTATAGGCCAATTTCCAACCTTCCTTTTCTCTCAAAGATTCTTGAGAGGGTAGCTGTAAAACAGTTAACTGATCACCTGCAGAGGAATGGTCTATTTGAAGAGTTCAGTCAGGTTTTAGAATTCATCATAGTACAGAAACAGCATTAGTGAAGGTTACAAATGATCTTCTTATGGCTTCGGACAGTGGACTTATCTCTGTGCTTGTTCTGTTGGACCTCAGTGCTGCTTTTGATACTGTTGACCATAAAATTTATTACAGAGATTAGAGCATGTCATAGGTATTAAAGGCACTGCGCTGCGGTGGTTTGAATCATATTTGTCTAATAGATTACAGTTTGTTCATGTAAATGGGGAATCATCTTCACAGACTAAAGTTAATTATGGAGTTCCACAAGGTTCTGTGCTAGGACCAATTTTATTCACTTTATACATGCTTCCCTTAGGCAGTATTATTAGACGGTATTGCTTAAATTTTCATTGTTACGCAGATGATACCCAGCTTTATCTATCCATGAGCCAGAGGATACACACCAATTAGCTAAACTGCAGGATTGTCTTACAGACATAAAGACATGGATGACCTCTAATTTCCTGCTTTTAAACTCAGATAAAACTGAAGTTATTGTACTTGGCCCCACAAATCTTAGAAGCATGGTGTCCAACCAGATCGTTACTCTGGATGGCATTACCCTGACCTCTAGTACTACTGTGAGAAATCTTGGAGTCATTTTTGATCAGGATATGTCATTCAAAGCGCATATTAAACAATTATGTAGGACTGCCTTTTTGCATTTACGCAATATCTCTAAAATCAGAAAGGTCTGGTCTCGGAGTGATGCTGAAAAACTATTTCATGCATTTATTTCCTCTAGGCTGGACTATTGTAATTCATTATTATCAGGTTTGTCCTAAAAGTTCCCTAAAAAGCCTTCAGTTGGTTCAGAATGATGCAGCTAGAGTACTGACGGGGACTAGCAGGAGAGAGCATATCTCACCCGTGTTGGCCTCTCTTCATTGGCTTCCTGTTAATTCTAGAATAGAATTTAAAATTCTTCTTCTTACTTATAAGGTTTTGAATAATCAGGTCCATCTTATCTTAGGGACCTCGTAGTACCATATTACCCCATTAGAGCGCTTCGCTCTCAGACTGCAGGCTTACTTGTAGTTCCTAGGGTTTGTAAGAGTAGAATGGGAGGCAGAGCCTTCAGCTTTCAGGCTCCTCTCCTGTGGAACCAGCTCCCAATTCAGATCAGGGAGACAGATACCCTCTCTACTTTTAAGTTTAGGCTTAAAACTTTCCTTTTCGCTAAGGCTTATAGTTAGGGCTGGATCAGGTGACCCTGGACCATCCCTTGGTTATGCTGCTTTAGACGTAGATTGTGGGGGGGTTCCCATGATGCACTGTTTCTTTCTCTTTTTGCTCCGTATGCATCACTCTGCATTTAATCATTAGTGATCGATCTCTGCCCCCCTTCACGGCATGTCTTTTTCATGGTTTTTTCCCTCAGCCCCAACCAGTCTCAGCAGAAGACTGCCCCTCCCTGAGCCTGGTTCTGCTGGAGGTTTCTTCCTGTTAAAAGGGACTTTTTCCTTCCCACTGTTGCCAAGTGCTTGCTCATAGGGGGTCGTTTTGACCGTTGGGGTTTTTCATAATTATTGTATGGCCTTGCCTTACAATATAAAGCGCCTTGGGGCAACTGTTTGTTGTGATTTGGCGCTATATAAAAAAATTGATTGATTGATTGATGTATGTATGTATGTATGTGTATGGGTGTGTACATGTGTATGGGTGTATGTATGTATGTATGTATGTATGTATGTATATATATTGTATATGTGTGTATGTGTATATATATCTGTTTTCTTTTTTTAACATTATGTGATATATACACTTTTTCTTATACTACATATTTGTTTTATGTTTTGTTTGTGATGGTATGTCTATTTGGACGTTGGAGTCTGCAATAAAGTTGACTAATAGCCCAGTTTCATAGTCTTAAGAGTGTGCATATCATGAATGCTTGGTCTTGTTGGATTTGTGAGAATCTACTGAATCTACTGGTACCTTGTTTCCCATGTAACAATAAGAAATATACTCAAAACCTGGATGAATCTTTTTAGTCACATAGCACTACTATTATTCTGAACACTACTGTACATTCTTGTGTAAATTCATGTAAATCAAAGCTACAATGTATTTTTTTCCGATGAAAGACAGTCTACATTAATAATATTAAAAAAAGGCACATAGTCTTGTCTAAAATCCTGTTTGAACAGCAGAATGTTCATTTTCCAGGGAGATAAAAATTCTTACCGTGTTTCTTGAGGGCACAGTTCACTTTTCCCGTTTCTTTCATCTTTTTTCTTTTATCTGTCTGATGTCACTCCGTGACACAGAGGAGCTGCAATATTCTTTTTATAAACTTGATAGTTCTAAACTTTTGCAATGTCCATATGCTACGTTTAGTTTCAGTGTCTTACAGGAACCACACAGCGTCGCTGCAGCAACCAACCAGCCCTGCTGTCGCTGTCGTAACAGCTACGCTTTGAGTGGCATTTTTCCTCCACGAAGTTCCGCGGATCGAGGACAGATTTGTATCTGTAACACACAGATCAGTGTCTGCGGACTTATAAAATTTGCATGATGTCATAAAAAAAAGGCTATGCTTTGCGATAGGCATTTTAAAAACTCAGTGACGATCACAATTACACAGTACAACACTAACACCTCCCTGCCAAAATGATGAAATCTGCAAAATTCCTCTGATCCGCAGAGGTTTCACAGACCTGTTTAGTGTGGGCCAGCCTGTTACCTTGGCTGTCTCTGCCCCAGAATCTGGTGCAGAGAGTATTCTGGCCTGCTGTGTCCCGTTCGTGTGCACTTAGAGGTTATACTGAGCTGACAGCTGCGTTGACAGAACTGATGCTCTGTTGTCTGCTATGGGGGTCCCAGGAAGGGCTGTGCCTTGTTCAAGCAAAGACTGCTGCAGCGGGCAGTTGATGGTATAATGGAACCTTAAAAGAATGGATACTGTCATTCAACTCGGGGCATATCCACCTCCTGGGCTGCCCTGTTCCACTGACTGACATCTGTACTGCAGCAACATGGACTGAACTGAAGCTGTCCATCCATCCATCCATTTTCTTCCACTTTATCTGAAGTCGGGTCGCAGGCAGCAGCTCAAGCAAAGCCACCCAGACCTCCCAATCCACACACACCTCCCCCAGCTCCTCCGGGGGAACCCCAAAGCGTTCCCAAGCCAGCCAAGACATGTAGTCCCTCCAGCGTGTCCTGGGTCTTCCCCGGGGCCTCCTCCCAATGGGACGTGCCCGGAACACCTCTCCAGCGAGGCGTCCAGGGGGCATCCAGAAAAGATGCCCGAGCCACCTCAACTGAATCCTGTCGATGTGGAGGAGCAGCGGCTCGACTCCGAGCTCCTCCCGAGTGACCGAGCTCCTCACCCTATCTCTAAGGGAGCGCCCAGCCACCCTGCGGAGGAAACTCATCTCGGCCGCTTGTACTCGCGATCTCGTTCTTTCGGTCATGAGCCAAATCTCATGACCATAGGTGAGGATCGGAACGTAGATCGATAGGTAAATCGAGAGCTTTGTCCCCCTACTCAGCTCTCTCTTCACCACGACAGTCCGATACAGCGACCCCATCACTGCAGATGCTGCACCGATCCGTCTATCGATCTCACGCTTCATCCGTCCCTCACTCGTGAACAAAACCCCGAGATACTTAAACTCCTCCACTTGAGGCAAGGTCACTCCACCGACCTGAAGACGGCAAAGCACCTTTTCCCGGTCGAGAGCCATGGCCTTGGATTTGGAGGTGCTGATTTTCATCCCGGACGCTTCACACTCGGCTGCAAACCGCCCCAGTGCACGCTTAAGGTCCTGATTTGATGAAGCCAACAGAACCACATCGTCCGCAAACAGCAGAGACGAGATTCTGTGGTTCCCAAACCAGACCCCCTCTACACCCTGGCTGCGCCTAGAAATTCTGTCCATAAAAATAATGAACAGAACGGGTGACAAAGGGCAACCCTGGGGGAGGCCAACATGCACTGGAAACAGGTTTGACTTACTACTGGCAATGCGAACCAAGCTCCTGCTGCGGTCGTACAGGGACCGGACAGCCCTTAGCAAAGGACCCCGGACCCCGTACTCCCGGAGCACCCCCCCACAGGGTGCCCCAAGGGACACGGTCGAACGCCTTCTCCAGATCCACAAAACACATGTGGACTGGTTGGGCGAACTCCCAAGAGCTGATGTAGAGCTGGTCCAGTGTGCCGCGATCAGGACGAAAACCACACTGCTCCTCCTGAATCCTCCGGTTCCCCTTCTTAAACAGAGAGACCGCCACCCCGGTCTGCCAATCCAGAGGCACTGTCCCCGATCGCCACGCGATGTTGCAGAGGCGTGTCAGCCAAGACAGTCCCACAACATCCAGAGACTTAAGGTACTCAGGACAGATTTCATCCACCCCAGGAGCCTTGCCACCGAGGAGCTTTCTAACTACCTCGTGACTTCGGCCTGGGTAATGGATGAGTCCGCCTCTGAGTCCCCAGTCTCTGCTTCCTCTTCGGAAGACGTGACGATGGGATTGAGGAGATCCTCGAAGTATTCCTTCCATCGCCCGACAATATCCCCAGTCAGGGTCAACAGCTCCCCACCCGCACCGTAAACAGTGCTGGTGGAGAGCTGCTTCCGCCTCCTGAGGCGTCGGACGGTTTGCCAGAATTTCTTCGAGGCCGACCGATAGTCCTGCTCCATGGCCTCCCCGAACTCCTCCCAGACCTGAGTTTTTGCCTCTGCCACCCGAACGGGCTGCGGCACGCTTGGCCTGCCAGTACCTGTCAGCTGCCTCCAGGGTCCCACCTACCAACAAGGACAAGTAGGACTTCTTCTTCAGCTTGACGGCATCCCTTACTTCCGGCGTCCACCACCGGGTTCGGGGATTGCCGCCGCGACAGGCACAAGGGACCTTGTGACCACAGCTACGAGTGGCCACATCAACAATGGAGATGGAGAACATGGTCCACTCGCACTCCATGTCTCCAACCTCCCCAGGGATCTGGGAGAAGCTCTCCTGGAGGTGGGAGTTGAAGCCCTTGCTGACAGAGGGTTCCGCCAGTCGTTCCCAGCAGACCCTCATGATACATTTGGGCCTGCCAGGTCTGACCACGTTATCGTGGTGGGGGAGTTTGTGTACCCGGATGATCCTAGGAGCTATGTTGTCGTGGGCTTTGTGCCCCTTGTAGGGTCTCCCAAGGCAAACAGGTCCTAGGTGATGGGTCAGACTAAGGGCAGTTCAGAACCTCCATGACCAGTAAAAAAATCAAGGACTGAGACATTGCCCGGTATGGCCGAGCCGGGGCCCCACCCTGGAGCCAGGACTGGGGTTGGGGCTCGCGCACGGGCGCCTGGTGGTCAGGTCTTAGCCCATGGGGCCCGGCCGGGCTCAGCCCCAAAAAGCGACGTGGGCCCGCCCTCCTGTGGGTTCATCACCTGCAGAGGGGGCCATGGGGGTCAGGTGCAGAGAGGATTGGGTGGCGGTCGAGGGTGGCTGGCCTGGCGGCCCGGTCCATGCTCACAGCCCCTGGCTGTTGTGACGTGGAATGTCAGACCTGAAGCTGTCCATCATGTAACAGAAATAATAATAATATCCCCTGTTTTGGGACAAAGTGTGCAGCTCCAAAGAGCTGCGCAGAGTTCAGTAAGAATAAATAACATCAGGGCGCCTTTTTAAATCAAATGACACCTCTTTCCAAACATTATAATACAAATGAACTATAAGCAACCAAAAGCATTTTTCCCCCTAAAATGAGACGTCCTGCGTTCTTTATGAATCCTGACGTTTAGTGCAGCTGGCTGAAGAGCTCAGGTCAAAGTCTACAGAGTTACATTTGTGCCATTAATATGTGAAAGGAAATGCTTTTGACAAAAACTACAGCTTTTGTTTATGTCTATTTCTGTCCACAGATCAAGGATCCAGTGACCAATTTCAAATTTATTTTAAGCCTCAATAACATGTTGTTGACATAGAAAACCTGTAAAGCCGACTTTGAGTGCACAGAAAATTCACAAGAGGTATCGATAAGGGAATCGATAAAGAACGGGATCAATAACGGCATCAGCATCGATAAAATTTTATCCGTACCCATCCTTATTTATGTCAGAGGAAAGTCTGGACCTGCAATCAGGCGGAAAACAGTCAACAGTTTGTGGTTCCTATGTTCAGACTGATAGGAAGAAGTTGGCAGTGAAGGGATGTTGGATTGTCGCTGGTCACACAGGGTGGGTTTGGGTTGCTGCCAGGCACATGGCTGGCAAGCAACACACACCACTGGGGTTTAGCTACACAACCACCGGTGTGACAACATCATGCAGGCAACGCCAAAGACTCTCCAAAGAAATCTGCTAGTCAGGACACTGGTACCAACACTTTTACACTTGTAGTCAGACGCTGACATACACTCTTGGTAATCTGGGATTTTAATGCTTTCCCTTGAACTGTTCTGTTGTCAGTGTGGAATGAACAAACATCATTAATGACTTAAAAAAAAAAAAAAACAAGAACCGGGTTCACAAGTTTGAAATTATTTTGGATCTTCTCTAATCCACACAGGCTCAAAATTATACATACAGGCTCAATTATATACATACATTCACTTTCACATATGCATTCAGGTGGTAGTCACACCCATGATGACTGTATATAAACTTCCCACCACAACTGTATATTTGGCAAGAAGACTGTGTCAAAGATATAATAATAATGGCTCTAAAGATGAAAACATGAAATGTGTTTTAGAACATTTTCAAATCTTTAGTGAATATAACTGAACTGTTTTAGTGTTTGGGAAATGGGTTTAGCAAAGTCTTCAGGTCACAAAAGGTGTGTGTGTGTGTGTATATATATATATAAAATCCTAATCCTATATACAAGTATTTTAAAATAATGGATACGAAATAAAAATAAATTAAATATGTGCCGTGCAGCAGTGCAACCTGCTGGGAACTGCACAGCAGAGATGTGGAATGTTCTAAAACACGTTCAATCTCTTGCCTATCTGCCGCTCTCTCGATGTAATCCTTTTCGGAAGAAGAAAATCCTTTTACGATTAAAACTGATGTCAAAAAATGCCCACTGCTGCTTTGCAAAAAATAAAAAAATAAAAATTTACTACACCATCCTGAAGAAAATACTCCCTCCATGTACTTTCTGTAATGATGATGTTTGTCTGTAACACTAAATAAAGAAAGTGTTTTCAGGTGGCCAACACTGTTCTTTTGGATTCATGAACCTTTACTGGTGCGTTTGATTGAGGATCTGCCGCGAACAGATGCAGCGAGAGGAGACAGACTATCAATCAATCAATCAATCAATTTTTTTTTTATATAGCGCCAAATCACAACAAACAGTTGCCCCAAGGCGCTTTATATTGTAAGGCAAGGCCATACAATAATTATGTAAAACCCCAACGGTCAAAACGACCCCCTGTGAGCAAGCACTTGGCTACAGTGGGAAGGAAAAACTCCCTTTTAACAGGAAGAAACCTCCAGCAGAACCAGGCTCAGGGAGGGGCAGTCTTCTGCTGGACTGGTTGGGGCTGAGGGAGAGAACCAGGAAAAAGACATGCTGTGGAGGGGAGCAGAGATCAATCACTAATGATTAAATGCAGAGTGGTGCATACAGAGCAAAAAGAGAAAGAAACAGTGCATCATGGGAACCCCCCAGCAGTCTACGTCTATAGCAGCATAACTAAGGGATGGTTCAGGGTCACCTGATCCAGCCCTAACTATAAGCTTTAGCAAAAAGGAAGTTTTAAGCCTAATCTTAAAAGTAGAGAGGGTGTCTGTCTCCCTGATCTGAATTGGGAGCTGGTTCCACAGGAGAGGAGCCTGAAAGCTGAAGGCTCTGCCTCCCATTCTACTCTTACAAACCCTAGGAACTACAAGTAAGCCTGCAGTCTGAGAGCGAAGCGCTCTATTGGGGTGATATGGTACTACGAGGTCCCTAAGATAAGATGGGACCTGATTATTCAAACCTTATAAGTAAGAAGAAGAATTTTAAATTCTATTCTAGAATTAACAGGAAGCCAATGAAGAGAGGCCATATGGGTGAGATATGCTCTCTCCTTCTAGTCCCCGTCAGCACTCTAGCTGCAGCATTTTGAATTAACTGAAGGCTTTTAGGGAACTTTTAGGACAACCTGATAATAATGAATTACAATAATCCAGCCTAGAGGAAATAAATGCATGAATTAGTTTTTCAGCATCACCTTTCTGATTTTAGAGATATTGCGTAAATGCAAAAAAGCAGTCCTACATATTTGTTTAATATGCGCTTTGAATGACATATCCTGATCAAAAATGACTCCAAGATTTCTCACAGTATTACTAGAGGTCAGGGTAATGCCATCCAGAGTAAGGATCTGGTTAGACACCATTTTCTAAGATTTGTGGGGCCAAGAACAATAACTTCAGTTTATCGAGTTTAAAAGCGGAAATTAGAGGTCATCCATGTCTTTATGTCTGTAAGACATCCGGCAGTTTAGCTAATTTGTGTGTGTCCTCTGGCTTCATGGATAGATAAAGCTGGGTATCATCTGCGTAACAATGAAAATTTAAGCAATACCCGTCTAATAATACTGCCTAAGGGAAGCTATATAAAGTGAATAAAATTGGTCCTAGCACAGAACCTTGTGGAACTCCATAATTACTTTAGTCTGTGAAGAAGATTCCCCATTTACATGAACAAATTGTAATCTATTAGCAATATGATTCAAACCACCGCAGCGCAGTGCCTTTAAGACCTATGGCATGGTCTAAATCTCTGTAAATAAAATTTTATGGTCAACAGTATCAAAAGCAGCACTGAGGTCTAACAGAACAAGCACAGAGATGAGTCCACTGTCTGAGGGCCATAAGAAGATCATTGTAACCTTCACTAATGCTGTTTCTGTACTATGATGAATTCTAAAACCTGACTGAAACTCTTCAAATAGACCATTCTTCTGCAGATGATCAGTTAGCTGTTTACAACTACCCTTTCAAGAATTTTTGAGAGAAAGGAAGGTTGGAGAGTGGCCTATATTAGCTAAGATAGCTGGGTCAAGTGATGGCTTTTTAAGTAATGGTTTAATTACTGCCACCTTAAAGCCTGTGGTACATAGCCAACTAACAAAGATAGATTGATCATATTTAAGATCGAAGCATTAAATATGGTAGGGCTTCCTTGAGCAGCCTGGTAGGAATGGGGTCTAATAGACATGTTGATGGTTTGGATGAAGTAACTAATGAAAATAACTCAGACAGAACAATCGGAGAGAAAGAGTCTAACCAAATACCGGCATCACTGAAAGCAGCCAAAGATAACGATACGTCTTTGGGATGGTTATGAGTAATTTTTTCTCTAATAGTTAAAATTTTGTTAGCAAAGAAAGTCATGAAGTCATTACTAGTTAAAGATAATGGAATACTCAGCTCAATAGAGCTCTGACTCTTTGTCAGCCTGGCTACAGTGCTGAAAAGAAACCTGGGTTGTTCTTATTTTCTTCAATTAGTGATGAGTAGAAAGATGTCCTAGCTTTACGGAGGGCTTTTTTATAGAGCAACAGACTCTTTTTCCAGGCTAAGTGAAGATCTTCTAAATTAGTGAGACGCCATTTCCTCTCCAACTTACGGGTTATCTGCTTTAAGCTACGAGTTTGAGAGTTATACCATGGAGTCAGACACTTCTGATTTAAAGCTCTCTTTTTCAGAGGAGCTACAGCATCCAAAGTTGTCTTCAATGAGGATGTAAAACTATTGACGAGATACTCTATCTCCCTTACAGAGTTTAGGTAGCTACTCTGCACTGTGTTGGTATATGGCATTAGAGAACATAAAGAAGGAATCATATCCTTAACCTAGTTACAGCGCTTTCTGAAAGACTTCTAGTGTAATGAAACTTATTCCCTACTGCTGGGTAGTCCATCAGAGTAAATGTAAATGTTATTAAAAAATGATCAGACAGAAGGGAGTTTTCAGGGAATACTGTTAAGTCTTCTATTTCCATACCATAAGTCAGAACAAGATCTAAGATATGATTAAAGTGTCACCTTGTCACTATGTCACCTTCTCCTGTCTCAGGATTGGCTGTGAGTCAAAGATCATGTAGAAGAGAGATACATTTTAAAGAAAAGAATTTGTAGTTTTGGGAAATGGTCGAATGTAGTCTCTGCGATGTACTGTCCCTGATATCGTAAAAAAAAAAAAAAAAAAAAGATGAAAAGCAGCGTGTTCACGGAACCCAAAGACTTAACTCCGATTTGAACGTGGAATCTACACAAAGCATACAGCACTCCTAGCTGAAGCATAGAGGAGACTTATGGGTAATTAGATATGTAGAGGCATTGTACGTCTTTAATTTAATGAGGTGTATCAGAGAAATCATCAGTTCTGTGTGTGAGCAGAAAAACAGCATGTAGGACTTTCTGACTCTCAAACCAAACCCACCTTCTGAGCCTGGAGTACTGCCTCCCTCTGCTGCCAGCGCTTGTACAGACCAAAGAGGGGCGTGGCTCTGTCCACCCACTGGATGAGTCCTGACCGGGTCCCGAGGGGCGTGACCGAGTAGTGGCGGGCATGGAAGTGCGGCTGTTCCTGCTGGTTGGTCTTGGTGAACATGGTGTTGACTATTGATAAGAACTGCATGATGCGCTCATCCAGGTGCAAATCTTCCAGACCTGAGGCAGAGTTTGAAACACAACTTCAGGACTGGAGCATGTCATCTTTAATTAAACTAAGTCTGGAAGGGGGCAGAACCCAGAGTGAGACTCGGACAACACAAACAGCACGGTGGTGTTCCGCGTCTCCAGGCTCACATTCGCATCAAAAATAATCTAAGCCCAAAACTCACTGAAGCAAAAAATAAAAATAAAAATAAAAATAAAAATCTGGAAAGTCAAACAGAACTGAAACCATCTGTGTTGGTGTCGGGTTTTGGCTCCTCCCGACTGGCTCATGAGGTTCTCAGTCACAGCTCAGTCAGCTGGAAGCAGTTCAGGTTGCGTGGTCGGGTTCTCAGACTTGAAGCAGAAACAGACATGCCAACAGCGAGCTCAAGTTTCTTATATTCTTAATACTTCATGTACTGATCACTACAACATGTGGTACATGCAGCCTTATCGCTGTACTTCAAATGAGCCTTTACCAAATTAGCGACGTAACAAAGTAACGATGGAGGTCAGAAACAACAACAAAATATCTCGCAGGAAGAAACGACAGAGAATGAGAGCAGCTTCCTGAGCAAGCACTCACAAACCGGACTGTTCAGCCACCGCCAGCACAGTCCACTGTCCTCCGAGACAGACGGAGATGACGATTAATGTACTATATTAATGAACTGTTTTATTATTATTACTTAATTACACTTTATTATTGTTGTATAGTGATTAAAAAATGTAACTGTTCCAGAATGGTTTGAAACCTGCATGATACACACACACACACACAAAAAAAAAAATCAAATCAACTTATTTATATAGCGCCAAGTCACAACAAACAGTTGCCCCAAGGCGCTTTATATTGTAAGGCAAGGCCATACAATAATTACAGAAAAACCCCAACAGTCAAAACGACCCCCTGTGAGCAAGCACTTGGCGACAGTGGGAAGGAAAAACTCCCTTTTAACAGCAAGAAACCTCCAGCAGAACCAGGCTCAGGGACGGGCAGTCTTCTGCTGGGACTGGTTGGGGCTGAGGGAGAGAACCAGGAAAAAGACATGCTGTGGAGGGGAGCAGAGATCAATCACTAATGATTAAATGCAGAGTGGTGCATACAGAGCAAAAAGAGAAAAGAAACACTCAGTGCATCATGGGAACCCCCCAGCAGCTACGTCTATAGCAGCATAACTAAGGGATGGTTCAGGGTCCACCTGATCCAGCCCTAACTATAAGCAAAAAGGGAAAGTTTTAAGCCCTAATCTTAAAAGTAGAGAGGGGTGTCTGTCTCCTGATCTGAATTGGGAGCTGGTTCCACAGGAGAGGAGCCTGAAAGCTGAAGGCTCTGCCTCCCATTCTACTCTTACAAACCCTAGGAACTACAAGTAAGCCTGCCGTCTGAGAGCGAAGTGCTCTATTGGGGTGATTATGTACTATGAGGTCCCTAAGATAAGAAGGGACCTGATTATTCAAAACCCTTATATAAGAAGAAGAATTTGTAAATATCTATTCTAGAATTAACAGAAGCCAATGAAGAGAGGCCAATATGGGTGAGATATGCTCTCTCCTTCTAGTCCCCGTCAGTACTCTAGCTGCAGCATTTTGAATTAACTGAAGGCTTTTCAGGGAATTTTAGGACAACCTGATAATAATGAATTACAATAGTCCAGCCTAGAGGAAATAAATGCATGAATTAGTTTTTCAGCATCACTCTGAGATAATGCGTAAATGCAAAAAAGCAGTCCTACATATTTGTTTAATATGCGCTTTGAATGACATATCCTGATCAAAAATGACTCCAAGATTTCTCACAGTATTACTAGAGGTCAGGGTAATGCCATCCAGAGTAAGGATCTGGTTAGACACCATGTTTCTAAGATTTGTGGGGCCAAGTACAATAACTTCAGTTTATCTGAATTTAAAAGCAGGAAATTAGAGGTCATCCATGTCTTTATGTCTGTAAGACAATCCTGCAGTTTAGCTAATTGGTGTGTGTCCTCTGGCTTCATGGATAGATAAAGCTGGGTATCATTGCGTAACAATGAAAATTTAAGCAATGCTGTCTAATAATACTGCCATATATACATGTTGTCCATATTCTTGAGCTGCTCCCATGGGATAAAAATAAAAGCTTTTCAACCTACCATCCCTGGTTCTCAAGACCAGCACCAAAGTGGCTCTACTCTTCTTTTTTAGATATACCTTAGTATACAGTGGTAGAGTTCTAGCTTACATTTGGAATATATAGTAGAAGATATACCTTACTGACTTTTCATGAGTGATGACATAATTAAAGTCCACTGTAGCGTGTAAGATGGAACTAGTCACTAAACTGTGCTAATGCGCTTTGTCACTGTAATCCAGTGATTCTTAAGTCGTCAAAAAGCTCCCGAAGTGTCGAAAAACAAAATACTGCATTTCCTCTAAAATATCAGGGTCAGGGTTCCTACACATTTTCCATTTCAAAATTCCAGACTTTTTCCATACTTAAAGTTTCAGACTTCTTTCACCGTACAAATAAACACTCATTTAAAGAAATTACAGTATTTAAAAATCCTCACCCCCTACATGAGACTGTGGGAGCATTAAGGAGCTCCTTCAGTAACATTTGCAAAGGGCCACCTTAAATACCGTTTCTCATGATTGGATTCACCTGTGTGAGGAGGTCAAGGGTCAATAAGCTTACCAAACCAATTTTGTGTTCCAGTAATTAGTGATAAATGTATTCAAATCAATAAAATGACAAGGGTGCCCAAATGTATACACCTGCCCAATTTAAATAATTACTGCACATTTTCTGTAAATACTGGAAACTTCAGAATCAGAAAAATCAGAAGTTTATTGCCAATGAACTGGATTCACAGACTAGGAATTTGCTTCGATATAATGGTGCAACATTAAACAGAGAGCAATATAAAATGCTAAGATAAAATATAAAATATGTGCCAAAATAAGACAAAATATAAGATAAAAAAATGACATGAAATATGAAAGGCTGTGTGCAACAGAAAAACAGAAAGAGAAACAGAAAAAACAGTTTAGTGGGAGGAGTGCAATTAAAACCAAAATACATTGTCTAAAGTGACCCGTGATAAAATGATAAAGTGACAGAGTTAAGGTTAAGGTGACTGAGTTATGAGGAGTTCATGAGTCTGACGGCAGAAAGGAAGAAACTGTTCTTATGGCGGGAGGTTCTGGTCCGGATGGACGTAGCCTCCTGCCCGAGGGGAGTGGTTTGAACAGACTGTGTGCAGGGTGAGAAGGGTCAGCTGTGATCCGACCTTCATTTCACTTCTGAAATATCCACTGTTTGTCTGCTATATGTGGGCTTGGGGAGTAACGGAATACATGTAACGGCGTTACGTAATTAGGATACAAAAAAAATGTATCTGTATTCCGCTACAGTTACAGAAAAAAAGACATTCAGATTACAGGCATATTTAGTAAAAATGTGGATTACTTCACAGGATTACAATTTTAATGCATTTTATAATATTATCTGTATATAATATATAATTTTCTTTGAAACGAAAACATCCCTTCATGAACAGCGACACGACGTCTCCTAACCGGGCAAAATATTGATGAAGTACCCGGATGTTAATGCATTTTCAATGGAGATCTGCGACTGGACACACTCAGAAAATGCTCGCAAAATACGTGTTAAAATTCCATTTTGACCTGGATATTGAGCAGTAAAATTAAATGACTTAAATTATGTCAGGAAAGTATTAAACTTACTCTGACACACACATTCCCAATATTAGTGTTGAAAAGTTACACGGATCTGTGCTGTTCAAGCTGCTGAGCTGAGATGTCCTGCTGCAGCTGTTCAGCGCCGCTCCTAAAACCATTACAATACATTTATATATATATTATATTTTACACAGTTATCCTTTATTGACCGAGTTTCATTCATGAAGTCAGTGGTGTGTGTGTGTGTGCACATCTCTATGTGTGGTGTGACTGTGAGCGGCACAGCGCAGGTCATTATAATGTCATTATTTTAAGGTGCAAATTAAAAAACAGTTTTAGTCACTAACGACAAGTATTTAACTAGACATTGGTCTAACAGTGGAAAATATCAACTAGACATAAGTGAAGAGTTAATGGTCCGTGTCATCGGGCGACACAGGTACGGCAGGAGACATGCAGCTGTTTATCATCCAAATATCACAGACAAAGTGACAAGAAGAACCAAAACCACTTACTTATGGAAGGAAATATGTCTCCCTTGTTCCTCCGTTTGTGGCTTTGCCAACATGTGCAGCTTTCCGGCATATTCCACCTGTTTCTTCTGTGCACGTAAATCACTAACTTGCCCGGAATTAAAATGGCGATCACGCCTCCTTACTGACAGGATTTACTTATTGGTTTTTATTATGCTGTTGTTCTTAATTTGAAAGTTCAATAAGTGGACTGATATGTTAAACATGGTGCGAATTTACTGAACAAGTAGCAGACTTTTTTTTGTTTTGTATATTGTTCTGCCACTTTTAATTACAAATTCATCCGCACACGCCTGAGTTTTCATTATCCTTCATTTGTTTGACATTTTTTGTTGAAAATTTAGCAGGTGAACACTGGGTGTGTTTAAAACAATATTGTGGTGCTCTTAATTCATAATGTGAAGTAAAACAGAGCACATGCCATGGAAACAGTTTGATTTTTGCTTAATAAACTGTACTATGTAGTCAAGACTATTTTTATTTAGTTTCTTTTGTCTGTATTAGTATATTTGATATTGGAGTAATCCAGAAGTAATTGAAAGTAATCAAATTACATTACTTTAATATTATGGTACTTGGATTACGTTACTGATTACATTTTTCAACAGGTAACTAGTAACTGTATCGGAATACATTTTTAAAGTAACCCTCCCAACCCTGGTTATATGATATATTTAACTGAAATTTCTGATCCAGACAACCAATGAAGGAAAGTCATGAAATTATCAGGGGTGCCCAAACTTCTGCATATAACTGTACGTCATATGTCGTATTTTATATACTGAGTCCAACATTGTTGACCATACAAATGGCAGCATTTCATACAGATCTTCACCACCAATTAGGGGCTTGGCCAAGTTAGACCTTACTTGTGTGACATGCCTTGATGCAGCTTTGTTGTGATAGCTGTTGTGGTAGCTTCATGCTGTGGGTGAACAACTTTATGCCTCTGTAGACAGTGATGTGCACAGCTGTGCACATCACTCATGTTCTTAAAAATAGGAATCAGCACACTTCGTCTCCACTCCTCAGGCATCCCTCTGGCTTTGCAATATTTTATGAAACAGTCTTGTTAGAAATTCCACTGCCATCTCTCCAAAACTTTTCCATGCCTGCACTGGAAATGTCATCTGGACCAAACTGCCTTTCCACTCTTCATCCACTTCATAGCTGCCCCTCACTTCATCCTCACTATCTCTTGTACTTCCTGATTTCCACATCAGCCAGCCTTTTCTCTCTCAGTTTCTTCATTCATCAGATGCTCAAAATATTCCCTCCCACCTTCTCAACATACTCTCCTCGCGTGTCAGCACATTACCATATGTAGTTAACCTGCTGCACAGCTTTCCAGCGCTGTCCCTTTGTCTGTCCAATCGGTACAGAGTCCTTTTCTCCTTCCTTACTAGTCAACTTCTTGTACAGCTTGCTAAATGCCTTTTCTTTAGCTTTTGCCGCTTCTCTTTCACGTTATGCCGCAACTCTGTGTACTCCTGTCAATTTTATACATCCCATCGACTATCCCAAAAACGTTTTTGCCAACCTCTTTCTCCTTATGCTTTCCTGACATCTTTGCTCCACCACCAAGTTTCCTAGTCTTCTTCCACTGTCCCAGATGTCACACCCAGTACCTTCCTTTCGGTCTTCAGTACTTTTCCAGTTGTCTAAAATTGCTTCCCCTCCAGCCAAATGCCTTTTCTCACCTGTTCACATGAATTTTACACAAGTCTTCCTCCTTCAGCTTCCACCATCTGATCCTTTGTTGACTCTCACTTTCTTCACCTCTAAAGTCATCCTACAACCACCATCCTAGTGCTGTCTAACTACACTCTCTCCTGGCACCACCTTACAGGTCTCTGATTTCTTTTATCTTGCATCTCCTACTCAGAATGTAGTCCACCTGTGTGCACCTTCCTCCACTCTTATATGTTACCCTGTGCTCCTCCTTTTCTTAAGAGTAGTGTTCACCACAGCCATTCCATCTTTTTTGCAAAATCATCTACCATCTCTCCTTCCACATTCCTGTCCTTGATACCATATCGACCCATTACTTCCTCATCACCTCTGTTCCCTTCACATGGCCATTAAAGTCTGCTCCTATCAACCACTCTTTCATGCTTGGGTTCACTCTCCACCACCTCATCTCTCACACTCCAGAATTCTTTCTCCATCTCAGGGTTCTCACCAGCATTATAACAGCGGAAGGGCCCATTTACGCTGCTGCATAAAAAAATATTACGCTAACAGTTGGGCTGTTACGGCTGTTTTCAAGGGCATTTAATGGGAAAATGATCATTTCTGATCATTTCTGGTAATCAGAAATGATGAGTCATTTCTGATTGTGGACCCGCAGTGCAGACATGATTTTCTTTTTTTTTCATTTGTCTCAGTCAAGCACATTTAACGATGTCAATTGTGACTCACTTTTCTGCTGATTAAAGTCGCTACCGGTGTATCGTCTGTTACTGTGGGAAAGAAAAGAGAAAGCATCCACCGTTTCACATTACAGTTTTTTTTTCCCGGTTCGCATGATGTACCTTTTCCATGAGACACAAAGGTTCTCTGGTGTGGATCAACGAGCGTACGGGAAAAGATTTTGGGAAAACGTTATCGTACAGCCACTTCATACAGCCAGTTCTTCTGCAGTGTGCTGCGCACCGAGTGCTGGGGAAAGGTTCTGCAGCAGCTAAAGTTCTCCTGCTACAAACCCCTGGCAAAAATTATGGAATCACCGGCGTCGGAGGATGTTCATTCAGTTGGTTTAATTTTGTAGGAAAAAAGCAGATCACTTGAGAGAGCGTTGCCTCTCATCAACATTAGCACTGGAAAGAGTGTAACAGATGCCACGAGTACATCATTATTAAATATCCCAGAGACTTTGTCAAAGAGTGCTTAGAAAGTGTGGAGCATTTTGAAAAACCTATCCAAAAACACCCTCTTTGCACATTCTCAAGTGAATGTGGAGCCAATCAAAAAGCTGGCAAAAACACCAAAGAGGCACAGTTCAAATGTACCAGTGCCCTTCTTGGCCGCATTGCCTTCATAGCAGCAACAAGTGACATTGATCTCGAATATGTCTCTCGTTCCCACTCACACCAGCGCCACTGTCAATGTGTCAAGTTGACGGCATGATGGCCCATACGGATAAAGGCAAACTGTCCAACATTCTAGAAGACACTGTTAGTGACCATGGCAGTCCAACATTCGTAGGTACGCATATCATTGATGGCAATTTCCAATTCCACTGCATGTCGCCGGATCAGCCAGCTACGTATGGGGAGTTGTCAAGAAACATCCTGGCTACTTGTTTGGCCTATAAGTCACAAAGGATCGACATCACCTTTGATACATATGAAAGACCCTCCATCAAGGATTGTGAGAGAGAGCACAGAGAAGCCGTTGTGGGAGAAGAGCTCATTATCGAAGGACCTCAACAGAAGAGAGACTTAAGCTTTAAGAAACAACTCATTCAAACGAGAGCTACCTGTCTTTCTCACGAAGGAGTGGTCCAGCGACTTCAACAGGCCACTTCTGCAAGGAAGAGAGGTGTACCTTGGCGTGATGGGAGAGGCTACCTGGTATTTTGTAGAAAATGGAGCAGTGCACGCTGACTCAGTTCCAACCCTTAACTGTAATTACCCTGAGGCTGACACCAGAGTCATCATTCACATGATTGAGGGTGACAAGACCATGCCAGGAGACATCATCATCAGAGCTACTGACACCGACATTCTGGTCCTGGTCTTGCTCCTCCACCATGTACACAGGGTTTTATCTACAGTCTGGATGGAGGTTGGATCCAGGGGAAAAGACAATCTGTGTTACCTAAACATAACTAAGATTGCTGCGACGATCGGCCCAGCTATGTGTGCTGCAATCCCTGGACTACACACTTTCACGGGATGCAATTACATCTCTGCCGTTGCAAGGAAAGGAAAGAACAGGTCATATGTGATTGTGACAAAAAAAACTGACAAGTTCTAGAGAGCTCTAGCTTCATAAAATGAAGCTGTCCCAAAAGCAGCAGAAATGGTGGTGGTGCTCATGAAGGTTAGTCTCATGGCAGTGATGATACTGAAGATGACAATCATGAGCCATTACCAATGGAAATGGAGCAGTCATCTGATGAAGAGAGTGATGATGATCATGAATAATTACAGAAACATCACAACAGAGTGACCTGATTTGAGATTTAATCACAGGCAAATTCAAATCAAATCAATCTTATTTATATAGTGCCAAATCGCAACAAACAGTTGCCCCATGGGGCTTTATACTGTAAGGCAAAGCCATACAATAATTACAGAAAAAACCCCAACGGTCAAAACGACCCCCTGTGAGCAAGCACTTGGTGACAGTGGGAAGGAAAAACACCCTTTAAACAGGAAGAAACCTCCAGCAGAACCAGGCTCAGGGAGGGGCAGTCTTCTGCTGGGACTAGTTGGGGCTGAGGGAGAGAATCAGGAAAAAGACATGCTGTGGAAGAGAGCAGAGATCAATCACTAATGATTAATGCAGAGTGGTGCATACAGAGCAAAAAGAGAAAGAAACACTCAGTGCATCATGGGAACCCCCCAGCAGTCTAAGTCTATAGCAGCATAACTAAGGGATGGTTCAGGGTCACCTGATCCAGCCCTAACTATAAGCTTTTTCAAAAAGGAAAGTTTTAAAGCCTAATCTTAAAAGTAGAGAGGGTTTCTGTCTCCCTGATCTGAATTGGGAGCTGGTTCCACAGGAGAGGAGCCTGAAAGCTGAAGGCTCTGCCTCCCATTCTACTCTTACAAACCCTAGGAACTACAAGTAAGCCTGCAGTCTGAGAGCGAAGCGCTCTATTGGGGTGATATGGTACTACGAGGTCCCTAAGATAAGATGGGACCTGATTATTCAAAACCTTATAAGAAGAAGAATTTTAAATTCTATTCTAGAATTAACAGGAAGCCAATGAAGAAAAGCCAATATGTGTGAAATATGCTCTCTCCTTCTAGTCCCCGTCAGTACTCTAGCTGCAGTCTAGTCCAGCCTAGAAGAAATAAATGCATGAATTAGCTTTTCAGCATCACTGAAACAAGACCTTTCAAATTTTAGAGATATTGCGCAAATGCAAAAAAGCAGTCCTACATATTTGCTTAATATGCGCACTGAAGGACATATCCTGATTCAAAAATGACTCCAAGATTTCTCACAGTATTACTAGAGGTCAGGGTAATGCCATCCAGAGTAAGGATCTGGTTAGACACCATGTTTCTAAAATTTGTGGGGCCAAGTACAATAACTTTAGTTTTTCTGAATTTAAAAGCAGGAAATTAGAAGTCATCCATGTCTTTATGTCTGAAAGACATTCCTGCAGTTTAACTAATTTGTGTGTGTCCTCTGGCTTCATGGATAGATAAAGCTGGGTATCTGCGTAACAATGAAAATTTAAGCAATGCTTTCTAATAATACTGCCTAAGGGAAGCATGTATAAAGTGAATAAAATCGGTCCTAGCACAGAACCTTGTGGAACTCCATAATTAACCTTAGTCTGTGAAGAAGATTCCCCATTTACATGAACAATCTGTAATCTATTAGATAAATATGATTCAAACCACTGCAGAGCAGTGCCTTTAATACCTATGGCATGCTCTAATCTCTGTAATAAAATTTTATGGTCAACAGTATCAAAAGCTGCACTGAGGTCTAACAGGACAAGCACAGAGATGAGTCCACTGTCTGAGGCCATAAGAAGATCATTTGTAACCTTCACTAATGCTGTTTCTGTACTATGATGAATTCTAAAACCTGACTGAAACTCTTCAAATAGACCATTCCTCTGCAGATGATCAGTTAGCTGTTTTGCAACTACCCTTTCAAGAATTTTTGAGAGAAAAGGAAGGTTGGAGATTGGCCTATAATTAGGTAAGATAGCTGGTCAAGTGATGGCTTTTTAAGTAATGGTTTAATTACTGCCACCTTAAAAGCCTGTGGTACATAGCCAACTATCCCGTGAGGCTTCATCAAGGCATTGCTTTGCGCCATGCGGCACCGCCGCGACGCACGGAATTCTGCAGCACGTCTGTCTCAATGTGCCGAAAAAGTGCTGATGTCCACGTCTTTTCACAATTCCTGTGCTAGTCAGACGACGTCCCGGACAAAACACAGCATCCAGTTTGGAAATGAACTGTACATTCCACTGTTACAGTTTTGTCATGGAAAGAGGAGCAGAGGCTTCGCGCGTCGCGGCGGTGCCGCATGGCGCACAGCAACGCCGTGATGAAGCCTCACGGGACATGTTCTGGCATGTCCAGGTACATCCACAATTTCTCGGATAATCACTCGATGGAAAAACCACCGACAGCTGTCTGAACGCCATCTCAAAGCCGTCCTGTGAGACCAAAACGGAGGTGGTTTTGTCTCGCTCCAGTAGCGAATCCATCGTGACGCGCGAAGCCTCCGCTCGGCTTTCCATGACAAAATCTCTTGTTAAAAGTGAAATCTGCCGGAAAATGGTTGATGTCCATCTCTTGTGATAACCAGAGAAAGTGCACACGACGGTCCTGGCTCCACAGAGCCATCCGTTTAGAAATGATCCGGTGGTTTGTGGCTCTCGATGGAGGCACGGAGCGCGGCGCGCCGAGCGTCTTTAAAGCCGTCCTTAAAGCTGTAGTAACACTTCTTATTCTCTGTGAAGCCCGTAACATTTTCACCGAAAGCCAGATAAATTTTTCGAATGGTTTCCAGCTGCCAGTCTCTAACAGTGTGTGAAAAAATTCTGATGGAAAAAAAGCCCAAATCATTCCGCCATTTCCTGACAATGAAACTCCGCCGAGGGGGTGGACCACTCCTCACTCAAAGCCTGCTCACAGGCGAATGACGCAACCGACAGGCGTGGAAAAACTCACGCATGGGCACGAGGGTTCAAGCTTGTCTGACGCAATCACACGTGATTCAAATCCATATGGTTTTTGAAAAAAATAATAAGGTCAGATACTTTTCTAATAGACCTCGTATGTCTTTGGGATCGTTATGAATAATTTTTTCTCAGTTAAAATTTTATTTGCAAAGAAAGTCATGAAGTCATTATTAGTTAAAGTTAAAGGAATACTCGGCTCCATAGAGCTCTGACTCTGTCAGCCTGGCTACAGTGCTGAAAAGAAACCTGGGGTTCTTATTTTCTTCAATTACTGATGAATAGTAAGATGTCCTAGCTTTACGGAGGGCTTTTTTATAGAGCAACAGACTTTTTCCAGGCTAAATGAAGATCTTCTAAATTAGTGAGACGCCATTTCCTCTCCAGCTTACGGGTTATCTGCTTTAAGCTGCGAGTTTGTGGGTTATACCACGGAGTCAGGCACTTCTGATTTAAGGCTCTCTTTTTCAGAGGAACTACAGCATCCAAAGTTGTGCTCAATGAGGATGTAAAGCTATTGACGAGATAATCTATCTCACTCACAGAGTTTAGGTAGCTACTCTGCACTGTGTTGGTATATGGCATTGAAGAACATAAAGAAGGAACCATATCCTTATACCTAGTTACAGCGCTTTCAGAAAGACTTCTAATGTAATAAAACTTATTCCCCACTGCTGGGTAGTCCATCAGAGTAAATGTAAATGTTATTAAGAAAAGATAGACAAAAAGGGGTTTTCAGGGAATACTGTTAAGTCTTCAATTTCTATGCCATAGGTCAGAACAAGATCTAAAGTGTGGCTAAGGTGGTGGGTGGACTCATTTACATTTTGAGCGAAGCCAACTGAGTCTAATAATAGATTAAATGCAGTGTTGAGGCTGTCATTCTCAGCATCTACGTGGATGTTAAAATCACCCACTACAATTATCTTATCTGAGCTAAGCACTAAGTCAGACAAAAGGTCTGAAAAATCACAAAATTCAACTCAATTCAATTCAATGGTTGTGTTTTTTGGTTGTTAATAAGCATGCAATTTATTTGTGTCTTAGATTACATTTTTATTCATCTGAAACAATGTTTTATGCGTAGCATCAATCAAAATGGTTGCACTCTGTCTTTTATACAAGTCCAGTTTTAAGGGTCCATATCCCATCAGTGGCCACGTACCCCCATCTTATCTGCAAACCCCAGGAAAAATCTGTTTTAAGTTGTAGATATGGTGTCTGGAATTACAAAATTATCTTTTGCAAAAATAATTTTTCTTGCACTAGAAAGTTTAAATAAATTGTTAATTAGTCGTTAATTAGTAAGCGTCTTAATTAGTAACCCCAGACATTTTCATGTCTTAATTTGCACCAAATTAGTCTCTGGGATGGTCTCAACAAAACCAGCTTGAAACAGATGTTGCATTCAATTTATTAATAAAACGTGTTTAGGGGTTAGGTTTTGGGACCCTTAGGGACCAAACCCCAGGATTGTGCAACTTAAGAAGCCCGTTTCGTCCAATGGTAGGCGATTCCCAACAGAATTAAGCCTCAAACCTTTTGCACTCAACATTATGACTAAACTTCACCCAGTTCCCCAGCTATTACTTTCAGCATCTCCCTACAACCCCGCCCCCCTGCCCCCACCACAACATGAAAACGATAACTTTGTAGTCACCCTTTCTCGACGCCAATGAATATAAATACTTGTTTTATAAAAATAGACTTCTTTCTTGACCTCATATTTAACTGTTGACAGCACTGTAATAGTAAAACTTACAATTACCCTGGGATATGACAGATTTTGACAGATATGTATAACACCTATAAAAATAATAAGCTTTTGTTGATCTGTGGAGAATTCAATATGGATTTACGCAATCCTCATTGTCAATCACACATAGATGAATTTATTAATTCCGTATTTAGTATGGGATTGTATCCAGTAATTACTCATCCAACTAGGATAACTAGGAATTCATCGACACTTATTGACAATATACTGACAAACATTACTACGGGAAACATAATGGGTGGACTTCTCATTAGTGATATCAGTGATCATCTGCCTGTTTTTGTTGTTTTCAATTCATTAGTTGATAAAATTGACCATATTAACATGACAAACTGTAGTGGGGATCATTTGGGACAGCTCCTGGACAAGATGGAGAACAAATTACATAAATTTAAAAAATGGTTTGATTTAAATAAATTATCGCTCCATTTTGGTAAAACTAAGTGTATGATATTTGGGAATAAGACCAGGAATTTAAGCAAAAAACTATTACTACATGATATTGAAATTGTAACAGATACAAAATTTCTTGGTGTTCATATTGATGATAGATTAAGCTGGAAAACACATTAACTATGTTAAAACTAAAATGTCAAAAGCCATTGCAATCCTGCACAAAGCCTAAGACTTCCTCACCCAACATGCATTGACCACTTTATGTCATGCATTACTTGTTCCATATATGACATATTGTGTTGAGGTTTGGGGAAATACATACAGAACTAATACTAAACCAGTTTTTCTGTTGCAAAAGAAAGCCATAAGAATTATCAGTAATAAACCATATCGAGAGCCAACAAATTCGTTATTTGCTTGTCTGCAAATTTTAAAATTCTGGGACTTGGTTCATTATATAATACAGATTATGTATAAAGTTAAAAATAAGCTTTTGCCTCTACATGTCCAGAATCTGTTTAAAATGAGAGACTCCAGCTACTGTTTGAGAGGAACATTATTATTTGAGAAATTGAAGATCCGTACTACTGTTAAAAGTCATTGTGTTTCCGTCAGGGGTGTTAATATTTGGAATAATTGTCCTGATAATATTAAAATACTTGGTACATTGGTTGGTTTTAAAAGGCTTTACAAAAAGAATATATTACCCGTTATAGGTTGAAGGATTAGGTTTACATTTTGTCAATGTTCACTCTTGTTTGGTTGTGTTTTGAAATTTTGTGATTAACTTAAATTGTTTATGCACTTTTTTCCTTTCTTTTCTCTCTTTTCTTGTTCAGTTATTATGACCATATGTGTAGGTGTGTATGTATATGTATATATGCATGAATGTGTGTGTATATATGTATGTATGTGTGTATATGCATATATACATTCTTTATTTTTAATGGTATAAGGGGAGGGTGCTTATAAGCTTTGCTTCTGCCTTCACCCTTTCAGCCACACTGGTTTTCGTATGTTGTTTCTTATGTTTTGTTATTGCCTTTGTTATTGCTCAGTTGTGTGCGGGATAAATAAATAAATTCAATTCTATGTTATGAATTCTGTGCAAGATGAAAATTCAGTAAGGTATATCTTACATATTATATTCCAGTTCTAAGGTGGAACTATGCCAGTATACTAAGGTATATCTAAATATCTAAAAAGGAAGAGTAAAATAGGAGAGTAGCAAAGAGTAGAGTAGAGTAGAGCCAATTAGGTGCCTGGTCTTGAGAACCAGGGATGGTAGGTTGAAAAGCTTTTTTATCCCATGGGAACTCTCCCTACACACCCAAGCGGCTCAAGAAAAAAAAAAAAAAAATAAAAAAAAAAAATATATATATATATATATATAAAAATAAGACATAAGATAAGACTATGTCCTTTATGCTGTAAGTAACTTCTTCCAGTGCAAATGATGTTTTCATTTATATAACAATTATTATTGATCATCAAATAAATTAAAATAAAAAATGAGACATTTGTCTTCCCAACATATTACAGCCGTCAATTAAGTTCAAGGTTCTAAACTTCACCTGGAGACTCTTTAAAGGCTAAAAATCACAGCTGTGAACTTTTGGCACCAGTGTGCTTTTGGAACTGTGGTACCTTTGAAAAGGTATGGGTAATTCCGTCCATCTGAGCCCAAAAAGAAGAGCTTCTTTGGTTTGGTCTTCGTGGGCAGGATGGTGATGGTCTTGCCAACGCTCTGTATGGTGACGGCATCAGACGCAGACACCTCGCCTGGTAGAGCCATCTCTGTGGTGGTCATGGCGGCCAGAGCCGGGCTGATCTCGTCCAGATGGAGCAGGTAGCTCGCTCGCTTCTGAGCGCGCTGCTGCAAACTTATCATGATCTGAAAGCAACACAAAAACTCCAGTCAGCCTGGAACTGTAAAACCAGTCCAGTCCAAGCTGGATGTTCCAGAGTTTGAACACCTCAACAGTTAAAATAATAATAAAAAATTGCCTATCTCGGCTTTCAATGTTTACCAGTCGAGTGAGTTATAAGAGAAATTGTGGAGAGCTGGGCATGTCCCAACTTGTCCTCTGACACGCCGAAACAGAGGCGTTCTTTGTCTCGCTCGAACAGCGAATCGGTCGTGACGCACAAAGCCTCCGCGCGGCTTTCCACGACAAAATCTCTTGTTAAAAGTAAAATCTGCCGGAAAATGGTTGATGTCCAGCTCTTGTGATAACCAGAGAAAGTGCACACGACGGTCCCAGCTCCACACAGCCATCCATTTAGAAATAATCCAGTGGTTCATGCCTGTCGTCGCGGCTCGGAGAGCAGTGCGCCATTGTGGGCTGTCCTTAAAGCTGTAGTAACAGTCCTTATTCTCTGTGAAGCCCGTAAAATTTTCATCAAAAGCCAGATAAATTTTTAGAATGGTTTCCAGGTGCCAGTCTCTAACAGCTTCTGAAAATATTTTGGTGGAAAAAAACCCCCAAATCATTCCGCCATTTCCAGACAATGAAAATCCGACGACGGGGCGGGACCACTCCTCCCACAAGGCGTGCTCACAGGCGAATGACGTCACCAACAGGCGTCGAAAAATTCATGCATGCGCACGAGGGTTCAAGCATGTCTGACGTGAAAACATATGAATCAAATCCATATAGTTTAAAAAATAAAAACCCTTTGTTAAATCCCCAAAATGTTAATCTGCTGCAAAATCTGACTTATCTGCAAACCATTAATTGGAAAACATGATTACTGAAATATCTCCCTATATGTAAACGCAGGTCTCACAAAACGTGAATATCATTCATAATATATATTTTTGTTCAGTTTAAGCAGTTCATGGTTTCAGTTTACGCATCAATTACTGCAAGAAATCTTGATTACGGAACCCTATCATGCAATTTTTTATTATTTTATTATTATTATTTTTTTTTGTATTTTTGTATTTCCTCACCTGCTGCTGTCAACAGAGCGGGACGGGCTTGTCACCAGAAGCAAGACCCGCCCTGGGCTCACCCCCCCGCCTCACTGACTGCAGTGAACTCAACCCCCCCAAAACAACCAAAAAAAAAAAATAAAAATACAAAAATAAATAAATAAATTGCATGATGGGTTTGTAATCAAGATTTCTTGCAGTAATTGATGCGTAAACTGAATTCCATCAACTGCTTAAACTGAAATATATACACACATGTATATATACATACACACATGTATATATACATATACATATATATATAGTGAATGATATTCACATTTTGTGAGACTCACATTCATGTTTAGGGAGATATTTTCAGCATTCATATATTGCAGTTAAAGGTTTGCGGATAATTCACTATTTGCAGCTGATTCATGTTTTTTGCGGGTTAACAACTTATTTGTTTAATATTTATTTTGGATTACATAGAACTTAATTGAGGATATATGTGTAATAAACAGTATGTTGTACTCCTTAATTTCATTTGTTCATGTAATTAATTTATGTGCATTTTGATCATCATCTGATCTTGGTATGCTGCACCTTTTTGGAAAGTCTACAACATATTAAAATTCCAGCTTTCCAGGTCTGTTTTTCAGGGTTTTAGAGGGAAAAAATTAAGTTAAATTCACTATGTTGGAACTTGCACATCATCCGGACAGCCTGAGGTCTTACTTAGCAGCACCGGCTGGTGTGACAACAATAAGCCAGCAGGTGTCAGTGCGCACTTAAAAAAAAAAAAAAAAAAAAAAAAAAAAAAAAAAAGATAACTTCCAGTTCAAAGGTCAAAGCACACAGTGCTGCTGCTGTTGTAACACTCGGTGGAGAACAAGCTGAAAGAAGTTCCACTGTGGACAAAAACGGTATGTAAGCAGCTCAAAAGTCTATTTTTGTCCATTTGTAGTGCCGTAAACGGTTTAATAGAAACTGACTTCTAATACTGCGATTTACTGCTTTTGATGAAGATAATGACAGTGTTTGGGGTTTTATTTGTTTTTTGTGTTTGTGACTTAACCTTTAGTCAGCAGCAGAGCCTGCAGTGGTGAGATTCAAAAGTATTAAGCCATTAGTGTAATCCAATGTGGCCGTGCGGCGTGCGCCCACTAGTCAATACTAAAAGTTATCGGTTATCAGTTAGCGGTATCTTCCGATAATCCTTTAATCTGTTTAGCGGTTTATCTTTATAAAAGAAAACTTTTCAGTTATCTGATTATCAAAGTTAACTTTTAGGTTATCTGTGCCCACCACTGCTGGATTTGGACTTCATTCCGGAAAAAAAACAAAACAAAAAACAAACAAACAAAAAAAAAACAAGTTTCAAATGGGTGTAGAGATTTTAAGGCAAAGTAAGAAAAGAAACAGTTCTCAGGCCATGCAACAAAAAATATTTAAAAGTGGGCGTTCATGCTCCCTGACCCCCTGTATCAGGTCTGAGGACTGGTGAGGAAGCAGATGACGACCATGAACAGGTGTGAAGATAGACTGACCTGTTTGAAGGGAAGCCAGCTGCTGGCAGGGCTGGCGGGGTTCTGGGGGTTCCTCAGGCGCTCCAGGGCCGATGCTATGGCTTCACCGTAGGTCTGCTGGAACCAGCTCTCATGTGGAGTCTCTGCCGGTGCCGCCGTGATGCTGCAAACGTGATCCAAGGCAAAAACCACCGGCCGCATCAGAGCTGAGTGCTTCTCACGCATTATGGCGACCTTTTCATCTCTGCACACAAAGAGCATGTTGGGTCAGTCCTCACCAGAGACCCCATTCACGTCTGAACTTCAAAGATCCAAACACGAGCTCTGCTGCAAATAACCCACTCAAGTCAGCAGAGTTCAGCTTTTCATGTGGTGACATCACTCAGTAGCTCCTCCCCTCTACTCAAGTGTCAAACAAACTGCTGGCCATGCCCCAGGTAAGTGTTCCCTGCATGCTGTGGGTGTGTCCCACAGACTTTCAGTGAGCATCCATCACATCAAACAGGACTCCAGGTACCAACTGCAGTCTCATGTCAGCAGCCCTAATAAACTAACCAATATTAAAAGTCATACATGATTTGGTGGAGCCGGGTTTACGTGAACTACATTAGCGTTCCATTTGCAGTTAGTCTGTGACCGCTGGGACAGGATCCAGACCGCAACCACAACCTACCACACTTACTTACAATCCAGTCTCAGGGGACCACGACCTACCACACCTGGCAGAGTGTTACTGTTCCGCAGCCTGGCATGGTGTTACTGTTCCGCAGCCTGGCATGGTGTTACTGTTCCGCAGCCTGGCATGGTGTTACTGTTCCGCAGCCTGGCATGGTGTTACTGTTCCGCAGCCTGGCAGGGTGTTACTGTTCCGCAGCCTGGCAGGGTGTTACTGTTCTGCACCCTCGCCCAAGCACAGTGTTATTATTTTGCTTGTGGTGTTATTGTTCCATGCATAGTGTTTTTGTTCTGCACAGAGCTTTATTGTTCTGCGCCCTTGCCCAAGCATAGTGTTATTGTTCTGCACAGGGTGTCATTGTTCTGCACCCTCGTAGAGTGTTATTGCTCTGCACAGTGTTCTACACCCTTGCAGATTGTTATTATTCTGCACCCTCGCCCACGAATGGTGTTATTGGTCTGTGCACGGAATTACTGGTCTGCACCATTGCCCACACAGTGTTATTGTTCTGCCCCGGCCGGTTTTGTTCTGCGCAGGGCATTATTGTTCTGTACATGGTGTTATTGTTCTGCACACTTACCCACGCACAGTGTTACTCTTCTGTGCAGGGTGTTATTGTTCTGCACCCTCACCCATGAACAGTGTTATTGTTCTGCGCACAGTGTTACTGGTCTGCACCATTGCCCACACAGTGTTATTGTTCTGTGCATGCTGTTATTGTTCTACGTAGGGTGTTTTTGTTCTGTACAGGGTGTTATTGTTCTGCACCCTCACCCACGACTGGTGTTACTGTTCTGTGCACGGTGTTATTGGTCTACACCCTTGCAGAGTGTTATTGCTCTGCACAGTGTTCAGCACCCTCATCCACAAATGATATTACTGTTCTGTGCACTGTGTTATTGCTCTGCACCCTTGCCCATGCGTAGTGTTATTGTTCTGTGCACGGTGTTACTGGTCTGCACCATTGCCCACACAGTGTTATTGTTTCTGTGGATGCTGTTATTGTTCTGTACCCTTGCCCACGCATAGTTACTGTTCTGCACAGGGCGTTATTGCTCTGCACAGGGCAACATTGTTCTGAACCCTTGCCCACGCATAAAGGGGCTTTCACAGTGGCGTATTCGTAGAGCTGCTCATTACAGCGTATCATCTACGCTGTAATGAGCAGCTCTCCGCCCACTTCACGAGGAGTTTTTTCTCAATACGTAGCAGTATGTTGAGAGCTACGTGCATAGGATGGAAGAAATTAAACCTGTTTAATTTCTTCGGTGTACAGCACAGCATGGAGCCTTCACGCGAGTACACGCAGCGCCGTGCTACTGTCCGTTATTGTGAGCCCGCCCACGCTTCAACACGGTACTGTGCGCCACTTCACATCTCCCTGTTGTTCTTATGGAGCTATATAGATACAGATACTGCAAGATCGTTGCTTCACTTTATTATACTGGACTAATTATATAACTATTTCACTGTGTCGCATCGTTTCATAAAAGCTCTCTCTCTCTCTCTCTCTCTCTCTCTCTGAGAAAGAGCGTAAAACTGCTCTCTCTCCTCTATCAGACTCCTTATAATAAAATAAAACCGCTCTCTCTCCTCTATGAGACTCCTTATAGTAAAATAAAACAAAAGCGCTCTCTGGCGCGCGCGCTCTCCCTCCCTCACTCTCTCTCTCTGTGTGTCTAATCGGAGCTGTGACTTTAAAATAAACGAGCACTCGCTGCCTGTCGGTGCGCTCATCAAACGCCGTGATCGATCAGTCTGATCAAAGCTGAAAAGAGCTGTGACTCTAAAATAAACTCGCACTCGCTGCATAAAAAAAAAAAAAATAATAATAATGTTAACTGACTGTTTTTGAGCCGCACCACACCATGCAGTAGTTAACAGAGCGCACTTCCACAGAGGCAGAAAATAGCACTGAAACTGGTGCGGCATGGCACACGCGACTATGTGCGCATATTAAAACGCGAACACACGCAGCTGCAAGTATGAACGAACACTGTTAAAGGCTGAGTACGCGCATATTTAAATGAACAACGCTGCAATGAGCAGCTCTACGAATACGTCACTGTGACAGCCCCTTAATGCTGGTGTTAGTGTTCTGCACAGGGTGTTATTGTGCTGCACCCTCTCCCTCGAAGAGTATTATTGTTCTGCACCCTGGCCCATGAACAGTGTTATCGATCTGTGCACGGTATTATTGGTCTGCACCCTTGCCCACACACAGTATTATTGTTCTGCGCAGAGCGCTTTTGTTCTGTACATAGTGTTATTATTCTACACCCTCACCCACAAATGGTATCATTGTTCTGTGCACAGTGTTATTGTTCTGCACCCTTGCCCACATGTAGTAGGCCTCTACTGGTGGTTGGCTCTCACTGCGGTATTGTATCACTTCCTGTTCCGGAGCACAGCGGTGTTTTGCTGTATCTGTTAGCTGTTTAATCTGCGCAGTTAGATTGATCGAGTTAACTAGATAACGATTTGCTTCACAGTGTAATCTTCGCGTGCCTTAACTAAAGCACTCCCTCTGCTGAATCACCTCTAAATTATTTACAAATTATTCACTTTGTGTGTTTTTAGGAATCCGCTAGCTTAGCGCAGCTACTAGCTCTTAGCCGGTTTAGCATGGCGGCTTCTCCTGACTCTCCCGCACTTTTCTGCTCTGGGTGTGAAATGTTTAGTTATTCCTCGGCCTCCTTTAGCAGTAATGGTACTTGTAATAAGTGTAGCTTATTCGTAGCTTTGGAAGCCAGGCTGGGCGAATTGGAGACTCGGCTCCGCACCGTGGAAAATCCTACAGCTAGCCAGGCCCCTGTAGTCGGTGCGGACCAAGGTAGCTTAGCCGCCGTTAGTTTCCCTCGGGCAGATCCCGAGCAGCCGGGAAAGCAGGCCGACTGGGTGACTGTGAGGAGGAAGTGTACTTCTAAACAGAAGCCCCGTGTACAACCGCCAACCCGTTCACATTTCTAAACCGTTTTTCCCCACTCGGCGACACACCCGCCGAGGATCAAACTCTGGTTATTGGCGACTCTGTTTTGAGAAATGTGAAGTTAGCGACACCAGCAACCATAGTCAATTGTCTGCCGAGGGCCAGAGCAGGTGACATTGAAGGAAATTTGAAACTGCTGGCTAAGGCTAAGCATAAATTTGGTAAGATTGTAATTCACGTCGGCAGTAATGACACCCGGTTACGCCAATCAGAGGTACACTAAAATTAACATTGAATCGGTGTGTAACTTTGCAAAAACAATGTCGGACTCTGTAGTTTTCTCTGGGCCCCTCCCCAATCGGACCGGGAGTGACATGTTTAGCCGCATGTTCTCCTTGAATGGCTGTCTGTCTGAGTGGTGTCCAAAAAAATGAGGTGGGCTTCATAGATAATTGGCAAAGCTTCTGGGGAAAACCTGGTCTTGTTAGGAGAGACGGCATCCATCCCACTTTGGATGGAGCAGCTCTCATTTCTAGAAATCTGGCAAATTTATTAAATCCTCCAAACAGGGAGTAGGGCAGAGTAGCTACCTAAACTCTGTAAGTGAGATAGAGTATCTCATCAATAGTTTTACATCCTCATTGAAGACAACTTTGGATGCTGTAGCTCCTCTGAAAAAGAGAGCTTTAAATCAGAAGTGCCTGACTCCGTGGTATAACTCACAAACTCGCAGCTTAAAGCAGATAACCAGTAAGTTGGAGAGGAAATGGCGTCTCACTAATTTAGAAGATCTTCACTTAGCCTGGAAAAAGAGTCTGTTGCTCTATAAAAAAGCCCTCCGTAAAGCTAGGACATCTTACTACTCATCACTATTTGAAGAAAAATAAGAACAACCCCAGTTTCTTTTCAGCACTGTAGCCAGGCTGACAAAGAGTCAGAGCTCTATTGAGCCGAGTATTCCTTTAACTTTAACTAGTAATGACTTCATGACTTTCTTTGCTAATAAAATTTTAACTATTAGAGAAAAAATTACTCATAACCATCCCAAAGACATATCGTTATCTTTGGCTGCTTTCAGTGATGCCGGTATTTGGTTAGACTCTCTCTCTCAGATTGTTCTGTCTGAGTTATTTTCATTAGTTACTTCATCCAAACCATCAACATGTTTATTAGACCCCATTCCTACCAGGCTGCTCAAGGAAGCCCTACCATTATTTAATGCTTCGATCTTAAATATGATCAATCTATCTTTATTAGTTGGCTATGTACCACAGGCTTTAAGGTGGCAGTAATTAAACCATTACTTAAAAAGCCATCACTTGACCCAGCTATCGTAGCTAATTATAGGCCAATCTCCAACCTTCCTTTTCTCTCAAAAATTCTTGAAAGGGTAGTTGTAAAATAGCTAACTGATCATCTGCAGAGGAATGGTCTATTTGAAGAGTTTCAGTCAGGTTTTAGAATTCATCATAGTACAGAAACAGCATTAGTGAAGGTTACAAATGATCTTCTTATGGCCTCAGACAGTGGAACTCCATCTCTGTGCTTGTTCTGTTAGACCTCAGTGCTGCTTTTGATACTGTTGACCATAAAATTTTATTACAGAGATTAGAGCATGCCATAGGTATTAAAGGCACTGCGCTGCGGTGGTTTGAATCATATTTATCTAATAGATTACAATTTGTTCATGTAAATGGGGACTCTTCTTCACAGACTAAGGTTAATTATGGAGTTCCACAAGGTTCTGTGCTAGGACCAATTTATTCACTTTATACATGCTTCCCTTAGGCAGTATTATTAGACGGCATTGCTTAAATTTTCATTGTTACGCAGATGATACCCAGCTTTATCTATCCATGAAGCCAGAGGACACACACCAATTAGCTAAACTGCAGGATTGTCTTACAGACATAAAGACATGGATGACCTCTAATTTCCTGCTTTTAACTCAGATAAAACTGAAGTTATTGTACTTGGCCCCACTAATCTTAGAAACATGGTGTCTAACCAGATCCTTACTCTGGATGGCATTACCCTGACCTCTAGTACTACTGTGAGAAATCTTGGAGTCATTTTGATCAGGATATGTCATTCAAAGCGCATATTAAACAAATATGTAGGACTGCTTTTTGCATTTACGCAATATCTCTAAAATCAGAAAGGTCTTGTCTCAGAGTGATGCTGAAAAACTAATTCATGCATTTATTTCCTCTAGGCTGGACTATTGTAATTCATTATTATCAGGTTGTCCTAAAAAGTTCTCTGAAAAGCCTTCAGTTAATTCAAAATGCTGCAGCTAGAGTACTAATGGGGACTAGAAGGAGAGAGCATATCTAACCCATATTGGCCTCTCTTCATTGGCTTCCTGTTAATTCTAGAATAGAATTTAAAATTCTTCTTCTTACTTATAAGGTTTTGAATAATCAGGTCCCATCTTATCTTAGGGACCTCATAGTACCATATCACCCAATAGAGCGCTTCGCTCTCAGACTGCAGGCTTACTTGTAGTTCCTAGGGTTTGTAAGAGTAGAATGGGAGGCTCCTCTCCTGTGGAACCAGCTCCCAATTCAGATCAGGGAGACAGACACCCTCTCTACTTTTAAGATTAGGCTTAAAACTTTCCTTTTTGCTAAAGCTTATAGTTAGGGCTGGATCAGGTGACCCTGAACCATCCCTTAGTTATGCTGCTATAGACTTAGACTGCTGGGGGGTTCCCATGATGCACTGAGTGTTTCTTTGTCTTTTTGCTCTGTATGCACCACTCTGCATTTAATCATTAGTGATTGATCTCTGCTCCCCTCCACAGCATGTCTTTTTCCTGGTTCATTGGGGTTTTTACGTAATTATTGTATGGCCTTGCCTTACAATATAAAGCGCCTTGGGGCAACTGTTTGTTGTGATTTGGTGTTATATAAATGAAATTGATTGATTGATTATTCTGTGCACAGTGTTACTGGTCTGCACCATTGCCCACACAGTGTTATTGTTCTGAGGATGCTGTTATTGCTCTCCGTAGGGCGTTATTGTTCTGCACAGAATGTTATTGTTCTGCACCCTCACCCACAAATGGTATCATTGTTCTGTCAGTATTATTATTCTGTGCAGAGCGCTTTTGTTCTGTACATAGTGTTATTGTTCTACACAGAGTGTTATTGTTCTGCACCCTCGCCCACGACCGGTGTTATTGTTCTGCCTAGGGCGTTACTGCTCTACGCAGGGCGATATTATTCTGTACCCTTGTCCATGCATAGTGTTACTGTTCTGCACCCTCGCCCACGCATAGTGCTGTTGTTCTGCGCAGGGTGTTCTTGTTCTGCACGCAGTGTTACTGTTCTGTGCATGGTGTTCTTGCTCTGCACGCAGTGTTACTGTTCTGTGCATGGTGTTCTTGCTCTGCACGCAGTGTTACTGTTCTGTGCATGGTGTTCTTGCTCTGCACGCAGTGTTACTGTTCTGTGCATGGTGTTCTTGCTCTGCACGCAGTGTTACTGTTCTGTGCATGGTGTTCTTGCTCTGCACGCAGTGTTACTGTTCTGTGCATGGTGTTCTTGCTCTGCACGCAGTGTTACTGTTCTGTGCATGGTGTTCTTGCTCTGCACGCAGTGTTACTGTTCTGTGCATGGTGTTCTTGCTCTGCACGCAGTGTTACTGTTCTGTGCATGGTGTTCTTGCTCTGCACGCAGTGTTACTGTTCTGTGCATGGTGTTCTTGCTCTGCACGCAGTGTTACTGTTCTGTGCATGGTGTTCTTGTTATGCACGCAGTGTTCTTGTTCTGCACACAGTGTTACTGTTTTGTGCACGGCATTCTTATTCTGCGCACACTGTTATTGTTCTGTGCATACTATTTGTGTTCTCTGCAGGATGTTTTTGTTCTGCAGCCTTGCCCATGCATAGTGTTATTGTTCTGCACCCTCACCCACAAATGGTGTTATTGTTCTGTGCAGGGCGCTTTTGTTGGGCACATGGTGCTAGCATTCTACACAGGGTGTCGTTCTGCACAGTGCTTTGTTGTTCTGCAGTCTTGCACACATGTATTATTATTGTTCTGCACAGGATGTTATTCTGCACCTTTGCAGAGTGTTATTCTACACAGTATTACTGTTCTGTGCAGGGCATTATTCTCTGCACCCTTACCTGCGCAGAGTGTTGCTGTTCTGAGCAGGGCGTTACTGGTCTGCACCCTTGCCCATGCGCAGAGTTATTGTTTTGCGCAGGGTGTTAGTGTTCAGATTCAGATTTTTATTGTAAAGTTGGTTTCCAGTGAGTGAGTCACCTCATTTTGTTAACACACAAAACAACAGAGGACAAGACAAAATGACGACAAGTGCCAAGGTTGCACAGGTTCCGCACCCTCACCTGCGCAGGGTGTATTGTTCTGCACCCTCTTGACTTCATCCTCCGCTGCTGAATCCTACGTAAGACGTGCATATGCTGCTGCTGCAAGACACCCAACCAAAGCTCATCCCACAGTAAGGTCACCCTGCGCAGTTCGCCCACCAGTTGCTGAACCTGTATGTACACACACACACACTGTCACAACAACATTTCACCTTTAAAAGAAATAAAATCTCATCAACTACTGTGTGTGCACATATTGATGTTCTACTGCTGATCTGGGTCCAGGTCATGGTGGCAGACCAAGCAGCTCAACCCACACTTCCCTATCCATGACCAAGTCCTCCAACTCTTTATGCAGGATCCCCAAGTGTTCACAAGCCAGCTGGGATATATAAACCCTCCAGTGTGTGTCCTGGATCATTCCTGGGGCCTCCTCCGGGGATCAGGGGTCATCCTCAACAGATGTTGGAAGCACTTTAGCTGGGTCTCTTGATGGGAAGACACCCAAAGGAGGAATCTCTTGAAGACCTCACTGTATGTGTGCATGTGTGTGCAGTATTCATGCATGTACAGAAAACACAGAGGAAAGAACGAACACACACACACACACACACACACACACACACACACACACACACACACACACACACACACACACACACAAACACAGGAGCCAGTAAGGACTAGCAGTCTGAAGGTTTCAGTTCCAAACAAGTCCAGGACGAACCTGCAGACTGCACACAGTTCTTAAGGCTTCTACACAAAGAACATGAACAGGTGAAGCAAACTGCCATGTCCCACCTGAAGCACCATGCTGGGATTGGCCAAAGACAGCTTGTCCACGATGTTGGTGTAACAGTCCTGCATCATGGCCTGGTCCTGACGAGAGCAGAAGGTTGTCAGTTCTTCTGAAGCTCGAGCTTGACTGTCGTTCTCCTCCTCCTCGTCCCCGCCCAGACTGTCTCCCTGCATGCTGCCCAAGAACGTGGGCAGAGCCGACGGCAGCTTGCTGCCTGTGAACATATTTAATTAAGGCTCAAACCACGGCAGGTTATTAACACAGAGAAAACCACATCGCTTAATGCTCAAACCACGGCAACTTATTAACACAGAGAAAACCACAGCCCTGAAGGGTCACCACGGCAACTTATTAACACAGAGAAAACCACAGCACTGAAGGGTCACCACGGCAACTTAACACAGAGAAAACCACAGCCCTGAAGGGTCACCACGGCAGGTTATTAACACAGAGAAAACCACAGCCCTGAAGGGTCACCACGGCAGGTTATTAACACAGAGAAAACCACAGCCCTGAAGGCTCACCACGGCAGGTTATTAACACAGAGAAAACCACATCGCTTAAGGCTCAAACCACGGCAACTTATTAACAAAGAGAAAACCACATCGCTTAAGGCTCAAACCACGGCAACTTATTAACAAAGACAAAACCACATCGCTTAAGGCTCAAACCACGGCAACTTATTAACAGAGAAAACCACATCGCTTAAGGGTCACCACGGCAACTTATTAACAGAGAAAACCACAGCACTGAAGGGTCACCACGGCAACTTATTAACACAGAGAAAACCACAGCCCTGAAGGGTCACCACGGCAGGTTATTAACACAGAGAAAACCACAGCCCTGAAGGGTCACCACGGCAGGTTATTAACACAGAGAAAACCACAGCCCTGAAGGGTCACCACGGCAACTTACTAACAGAGAACACCACAGCATTGAAGAGTCACCACGGCAACTTATTAACACAGAGAAAACCACATCACTGAAGGGTCACCACGGCAACTTATTAACACAAAGAAAATCACAGCCCTAAAGGGTCACCACGGCAACTTATTAACAGAGAAAATGACATCGCTGAAGGGTCACAACGGCAACTTATTAACACAAAGAAAATCACAGCCCTGAAGGGTCACCACGGCAACTTATTAACACAAAGAAAACCACAGCCCTGAAGGGTCACCACGGCAACTTACTAACAGAGAACACCACAGCATTGAAGAGTCACCAAGGCAACTTACTCACAGAGAACACCACAGATTGAAGAGTCACCAAGGCAACTTACTGACAGAGAAAATCACATCGCTGAAGGGTCACAATGGCAACTTACTAACACAGAGAAAACCACAGCACTGAAGGGTCACCACGGCAACTTATTAACACAAAGAAAATCACAGCCCTAAAGGGTCACCACGGCAACTTATTAACAGAGAAAATGACATCGCTGAAGGGTCACAACGGCAACTTATTAACACAAAGAAAACAACATCGCTGAACGGTCACCACGGCAACTTACCAACACAGAGAAACAACAGCGCTGAACGGTCACCAAGGCAACTTACCAACACAGAGAAAACCACAGCGCTGAAGGGTCACCACGGCAAGTTACTGACAGAGAAAACCACATCGCTGAACGGTCACCATGGCAACTTACAGTGGGGCCAAAAAGTATTTAGTCAGTCCCTGATTGTGCAAGTTCTCCTACTTAGAAAGATGAGAGAGGTCTGTAATTTTCATCATAGGTAGGTACACTTCAACTAAGAGACAAAAATAGAAAAAAAAAATCCAGGAAATCACATTGTAGGATTTTTAAAGAATTTATTTGTAAATTATGGTGGAAAATAAGTATTTGGTCAATAAGAAACAAGCAAGATTTGTGGCTCTCACAGACCTGTAACTTCTTCTTTAAGAAGCTCTTCTGCCTTCTACGTGTTACCTGTATTAATGGCACCTGTTGGAACTTATCTGTATAAATGACACCTGTCCACAGCCTCAAACAATCAGACTCCAAACTCAACCATGGCCAAGACCAAAGAGCTGTCGAAGGACAACAGGAAGAACATTGTAGATGTGCACCAGACTGGGAAGAGTGAATCTACAATAGTCAAGCAGGTTGGTGTGAATAAATCAACTGTGGGAACAACTAAGAAAATGGAAGACATAGAAGACCATTGATAATCTCCCTCGATCTGGGGCTCCATGCAAGATGTCATCCTGTGGAGTCAAAATGATCATGAGAACGATGAACAAAAATCCCAGAACTACACGGAGGGACCTGATGAAGGACCTGCAGAGAGCTAGGACCAAAGTAACAAAGGCTACACACAACGCAGAGAGGGACTCAAATCCTGCAGTGCCAGGCGTGTCTCCCTGCTAAAACAGTACGTGTCCAGGCCCATCTGAAGTTTACCAGAGAGCATATGGATGATCCAGAAGAGGACTGGAGAATATCATGTGGTCAGATGAAACCAAAATAGAACTTTTTAGTAAAAACTCAACTCGTCGTGTTTAGAGGAAGAAGAATGCTGAGTTGCATCCCAAGAACATCAAATCTACTGTGAAGCATGGGGGGTGGAAACAGCATGCTTTGGGGGCTGGTTTTCTGCAAAGGGGACAGGACGACTGATCTGTGTTATGGGAAGAATGAACTGGGCCATGTATCATGAGATTTTAAGACAAAACCTTCTTCCATCAGTGAGAGCATTGAAGATGCAATGTGGCTGGGTCTTCCAGCATGACAATGATCCCAAACACACCGCTCAGGCAACGAAGGAGTGGCTCTGTAAAAAGCATTTCAAGGTCCTGGAGTGGCCAATCCAGTCTCCAGACCTCAATCTCATAGAAAATTTGTGAGGCACTTGAAGGTCCGTGTTGCTCAGCGACAGCCCCAAAACATCACTGCTGTAGAGGAGATCTGCATGGAGGAATGGACCAAATACAGATACAGTGTGTGCAAACCTGGTGAAGACTTACAGGAAACATTTGACCTCTGTCATGGCCAACAAAGATTATGTTACAAAGTACTGAGTTGAACTTTTGTTACTGGCCAAATACTTATGTTCCACCATACTTTACAAATAAATTCTTTAAAAATGCTACAATGTGATTTCCTGAATGGTCACCACGGCAACTTATTAACACAGAGAAAACCACATCCCTGAACGGTCACCACAGCAACATAAGAAAAGACACCCCTGAAGGGTCACCACGGCAACTTAAGAAAACCACACAGGACTTTGCCTGTCCTGACCAGTCAGAAAGACATTATCTTCAACTCAAAATACCCGAGTCTGTGTGACCACACAAAGAGTCCTCTGACAGAAGAGACAAATACCTGCGGTCTGGGCGTCACCTCCCAGCGACAGGGAGCCCACGATGGCTGGATACAGGATGAGGTGTGGGGAGTCCTGAGCCACTCGACACAGCAAACTGCAAATGCTTTGTCGGATGTAAGCTTCTGGATGGTTGAGACGGGAGAAGAGCTGGGGGATTATCCCTGTGGATGACATATCAGACCTCAAACCTTGCCACACAAACTTCCTGTTTTACCAAGCTGGACTTCCTGTAGAACTGTATAAAACATGTAACATCCAGCAAACACAACAACAACAAATACAAACACACACTTTTTAGCTTTACAAGTTGGAAAGTAATTTGAGCAACAGACTAAACTTCTGTTTTATGTAAGATGAGATGAAGTGGGAGGAAACTGTAAGGCACACCCACCCTGAAAGGGTTTTGACTAGGGCTGGGTGAGGTCAAATTCCTTGGACAATCACCATTACTGCAGTAAAACATCCAGATGGGTGAAGAAGAAAGGGACAGAGCTCCGGCAGAGTATCCTGGCCACCTAAAACCAAAGACGATCCAGCAGAGTGTCCTGACCACCTAAAACCAAAGACGATCCAGCAGAGTGTCCTGACCACCTAAAACCAAAGACGATCCAGCAGAGTGTCATGACCACCTAAAACCAAAGACGATCCAGCAGAGGATCCTGGCCACCTAAAACAAAAGACAATCCAGGCCACCTAAAGCCAAAGATGATCCAGCAGAGGATCCTGGCCACCTAAAACCAAAGACAATCCAGGCCACCTAAATCCAAAGATGAGCCAGCAGAGGATCCTGGCCACCTAAATCCAAAGACAATCCAGGCCACCTAAATCCAAAGATGATCCAGCAGAGGATCCTGGCCACCTAAAACCAAAGACAATCCAGGCCACCTAAATCCAAAGATGAGCCAGCAGAGGATCCTGGACACCCAAAACCAAACAGCTAGGTAAGGAGGTGCCAGTCCATGAACAATTTTATAGACTAGTAGCAGAACCTTAAAATCTGATCTCACTGGGACAGGAAGCAAGTGAAGAGACACCAAAATGGGTGTAATGTGGTTGAATGTTTTGCTTCCTGTCAAAAGTCTGGCTGCAGCATTTTGAACCAATTGGAGAGCCCTAATGCTGGACTGCGGAAAACCAGAAAATAGAACTTTAGAAGTAGCCCAATCTAGAAGAGATGAACGCATGGATCAGGGTCTCAGCATCAGCCATAGACAGGATGGGATGAATCTTCACTATATTTTGCAAGTGGAAGAAAGCAGTCCTCGTAATATCTCTAATGGTGAGGTAAAAGGACAATGTAGGATCAAAATTACACCAAGGTTCCTCACTTTGTCAGTGTGATGTATGACACATGAGCCTAGGCTGAGTGTTAACTGGTCAAATTGATGCCGATGTCTCACTTCACTTCACTTTCACTTTATTTGTGTCCCCCATGGGGCAACCAGTTCTGCAGCCTGAGAATACATCAAAAGCACATGACACACAGAACACACACCAGTACCATTACCATGGTGCAGCATCACAAACAATTACAGTCCAAACATTAAAATACAGTCCATTAAAATGATTCCAGTTTTAACTCCTTCCTTGGCCTGCGTTCAGAGCAGCAATGGCTGCAGGAACAAAAGAGAACTTAAATCTGTTACCCTTCACAGAGGGAAACCTGAGCCATGAGCCAGAAGGTAAATATTGAAAATCACTAAAAAGAGGGTGAGCAGAGTTCGACAGTATACTCAATGCTTTCCTCTTTACTTGTCTGTGGTATAGGTCAGACAACGTACTCTGTGGTCCTCCCAGTACCTTTCCACAGGCCTTCACTATTTTAACCAGTGAATTTTTAGCCTTAAGACTGAGAGTCCCATACCAGCACAACATAGAAAAGGTTAAAACAGACTCAATACAAGATTTGTAAAAAAGAATCATAATAGTCTTATCCACTTGAAAATAAGACAATTTACGAAGACAGAACAAATATTGTTGACCCTTTTACACAACATGTCAGTATTAACATTAAAGTTTAGCTTGTGATCAATTATAGTCTCCAGATACTTATAAGTTTCCACAGACTCCACCTGCTGGCCCTTAATGAAGGTAGACTGAGCTGGTGTGAGATGTCGTCAGATGTCCACAGACATATCTTTAGTTTTAGCCACGTTTAATTGTAAATATGACTTATCACACCACTTTACGAAATCTTCCACCACCGGGCCATGATTATTCTCATGATTATGTAAGAGACTAACAATGACAGTATCGTCTGCAAATTTCAAAATAAAATGATTTTCGTGATGGCTTTGACAATCATTAGTGTATAATATGTACAGAAGTGGCGAAAGGACACAGCCCTGAGGAGATCCTGTTGAGGACAAAAGGGTGTCTGACATGCACCCATTTACTCTGACTCTGATCGGTCTGTTAAAAAAATCTAAAATCCAACCAACAATATTAAAATCTACAGAAAAATTATTCACAAGTTTGTCAATTAAGATGTGAGGTTGGATAGTATTAAAAGCAGATGAAAAGTCAAGAAATAAGTTTGGCATGTGCTTTGTTGCCCTCAAGGTGTTTAAAAACAAGATTTAAAAGTGTGGCAGTAGCATCCTCCACTCCACAGCCAGCCCTATAGGCAAACTGGAAGGGATCTAGTAATGACTCTACATGTGAAAGCAATTCATGTTTCATAAGTCTTTCAAATGCCTTCATAACAAGAGATGTTGGGGCTACCGGTCTAAAGTCATTTAAATCTTTGGGATGCTTGTTTTTAGCCACAGGTATTATTATGCTCTGTTTCCAATTCTTTGGACCCTTTTGTGAGCAAGCGACAGTTTAAAAAATATAAAAGAAAATAGGGCCTAGTTAGTCCGCACAAGAAGACAGCAAACGACCACAATATTATCGGGTCCTGGACTTTTTTTAACTTTAGTACGTTTAAAGAAGCTGATCAAGGAACGTTCATCAAAAGGTGGAGAACCAGGACAGCGTAAATCATTTTTTAGTTTAAATAATTTATCACTAAAATTTAGTGTATCAAATCTACTATAAAACTGATTAAAATCCTGGGCGAGTTGTTTGTCCGATTTAGCCCCAGCCAGGATGACTTTAGATTTTTTACTATTTTTCCCTAGAATGGTATTTAGGCCATCCCAAGCAGAGTCTAACTTATTTTGGGTAAATTGTTTCTCGATCCTGGCTGTGTAGTTGTATTTTGCTCTCCTAATTTCACATTTGATCTCCCTTTTTAATCTGTTTAACTCTGGGAGATCTCCCTCACGGAATGCCTTTTTTCTTTTGTTGAATAGGACTTTCAGTGCTCTTGAGACCCAAGGTTTAGCGTTTGGGTAGATTTTAACCGTCTTTTTGGGAATCACAAATTCTTCACAAAAAGTAACATAACTGCTGACAACATCAGTCAGTTCATCAATATCAGTAGACGATTCCTTAAATATTTCCCAGTCCGTGCAATCATAGCAACCTTGCAGATGCACAACAGAGTCCTGGACCAAGAACCATCATTTCAGTCTGATCAGAGTTTAAAAGTAGGAAGTTACTAGACATCCAGCTTCTCACTGATGCAAGACAATCTTCTATGGATTTTATGTGGATGAGATTACCAGCAGTTATCGGCATGTATAACTGAGTATCAGCAGCATAGCAGTGAAAGGTAATCCCAAAACGCCACAATATGTGCCCAAGGGGTGCTATATAAAGGGAGAAAAGCAGGGGGCCTAAGACGGACCCCTGTGGAACCCCAAATTTCATGTCACTAAGGTTAGAGGTAGTGTTACTGTACAAAACAGTGAGAATGACTGGTCAAGTATGACGTCAGCCATGCAAGGGCACTCCCAGTAATCCCAAAATGATTTTCCAGTCTATCAAGTAGAATATGATGATCCACTGTATCAAATGCAGCACTGAGATCTAACAGCACCAGAACCGTAGTGGTGTCTGAATCCATTGTAAGCAGAAGATCATTCACCACTTTAGTGAGAGCCGTCTGTGTGGAATGATATTTTGTAAAAGCAGACTGCAGTGGCTCAAAGAGATTATTCTCAGTAAGATAGTCCACGAGCTGCAGTGAAACCACTTTTTACAAAATTTTAGAGTAAAATGATAGATTTGATGTCGGCCGATAGTTTTTCAATACACAAGGGTCAAGATTAGGTTTCTTAATTAATGGTTTAATCACTGCAGATTTGAAACATTTAGGAACAGATCCAGAAGTTAAAGAATGATTAATAATTTCCAGCACAGTCGGCCCAAGAGTGGACCACAGGTCCTTAAACAGTTTTGTTGGTATAGGACCAAATAAACAGGTTGTACTTTTTGTTGACGAGTTTCATCAGTATGTCTAGTGAGATACTATCAAATTCAGTAAATCTAGGTAACATGCACCTGTTTTCTTTGAGTCTTTCTTAAGTGCACTTCTCAGTATAAATACATGTGTTACTACTACTGTATTTTTTAAGTCATCAGTCTTGGTTTGTGTTGGTGGTGGGTATAGAGTTCTACCTACCCCTCCAGGGTGCTGTCGGGGTGGAGGCGAGGCCGAGCTCCAGACCTTCTCGGAGTTCACTGGCGTGTTTCACCAGGAGACGGAGGAGACGCAGAGTTGCCATGACAATCACATCATCATTGCTCTGCTTGCTGTTCTGACAAGCCAGGAGCAGTTTTGGGTCATCCTCATCGATCTGGACCTGGAACAAAAGACAAAGACATCAGGCGGACTCCAGCTCCCGGAGATCAAGTCCTCTGGAACTCAGCCGGATGACAGTGATATCTGACGTCAGCTGTCTGACATCATATCACTGATGGCTGCATCATTTGTTTGGAATTAAGTCACTCATGTCCCTGTGTGGACGTGTTGGACAGGTTTTGCTGGACTTTGATGCATCAGTGAAGTCAGGACCTGATGTTCACTGACGGAACATCAGGTCCATGCAATCCTGTCCTCTTCTTTGCAGGATAAACTTTGCTGTTGTAGTTTCTTGATGTTCCACAATGAAGCAACAAAAACTGAAACACCAAACACGTCTCGTTCTCCCAAATGTTTCTGTCACCACATGATGTCACTGACTTTTTGGGGACCCATGAATCACACCCTGCAGAGGGTCACCGACACATTCAGAGACATCCTGCAAATACCGAGGTAGAATAGGTTCCAGTTCCTCTTGCTTGCCTCTACTGGTGGTTGGCTCTCACTGCGGTATTGTATCACTTCCTGTTCCGGAGCACAGCGGTGTTTTTCTGTATCTGTTAGCTGTTTAATCTGCGCAGTTAGATTGATCTAGTTATCTAGATTACAATTTGTTTCCCAGTGTAATCTTTACGTGCCTTAACTAAAGCACTCCTTCTGCTGAATCACCTATAAATTATTTACACATTATTCACTTTGCGTGTTTTTAGGAATCCGCTAGGTTAGCGTAGCTACTAGCTCTTAGCCGATTTAGCATGGCGGCTTCTCCTGTCTCTCCCGCACTTTTCTGCTCTGGGTGTGAAATGTTTAGTTATTCCTCGGCCTCCTTTAGCAGTAACGGTACTTGTAATAAGTGTAGCTTATTCGTAGCTTTGGAGGCCAGGCTGGGCGAATTGGAGACTCAGCTCCGCACCGTGGAAAATTCTACAGCTAGCCAGGCCCCTGTAGTCGGTGCGGACCAAGGTAGCTTAGCCGCCGTTAGTTCCCCCTTGGCAGATCCCGAGCAGCCGGGAAAGCAGGCCGACTGGGTGACTGTGAGGAGGAAGCGTAGCCCTAAACAGAAGCCCCATGTACACCGCCAACCCGTTCACATCTCTAACCGTTTTCCCCACTCGACGACACACCCGCCGAGGATCAAACTCTGGTTATTGGCGACTCTGTTTTGAGAAATGTGAAGTTAGCGACACCAGCAAACATAGTCAATTGTCTTCCGGGGGCCAGAGCAGGCGACACTGAAGGAAATTTGAAACTGCTGGCTAAGGCTAAGCGTAAATTTGGTAAGATTGTAATTCACGTCGGCAGTAATGACACCCGGTTACGCCAATCGGAGGTCACTAAAATTAACATTAAATCGGTGTGTAACTTTGCAAAAACAATGTCGGACTCTGTAGTTTTCTCTGGGCCCCTCCCCAATCGGACCGGGAGTGACATGTTCAGCCGCATGTTCTCCTTGAATTGCTGCTGTCTGAGTGGTGTCCAAAAAATGAGGTGGGCTTCATAGATAATTGGCAAAGCTTCTGGGGAAAACCTGGTCTTGTTAGGAGAGACGGCATCCATCCCACTTTGGATGGAGCAGCTCTCATTTCTAGAAATCTGGCCAATTTTCTTAAATCCTCCAAACCGTGACTATCCAGGGTTGGGACCAGGAAGCAGAGTTGTAGTCTTACACACCTCTCTGCAGCTTCTCTCCCCCTGCCATCCCCTCATTACCCCATCCCCGTAGAGACGGTGCCTGCTCCCAGACCACCAATAACCAGCAAAAATCTATTTAAGCATAAAAATTCAAAAAGAAAAAATAATATAGCACCTTCAACTGCACCACAGACTAAAACAGTTAAATGTGGCCTATTAAACATTAGGTCTCTCTCTTCTAAGTCCCTGTTGGTAAATGATATAATAATTGATCAACATATTGATTTATTCTGCCTAACAGAAACCTGGTTACAGCAGGATGAATATGTTAGTTTAAATGAGTCAACACCCCCGAGTCACACTAACTGTCAGAATGCTCGTAGCACGGGCCGGGGCGGAGGATTAGCAGCAATCTTCCATTCCAGCTTATTAATTAATCAAAAACCCAGACAGAGCTTTAATTCATTTGAAAGCTTGTCTCTTAGTCTTGTCCATCCAAATTGGAAGTCCCAAAAACCAGTTTTATTTGTTATTATCCATCGTCCACCTGGTCATTACTGTGAGTTTCTCTGTGAATTTTCAGACCTTTTGTCTGACTTAGTGCTTAGCTCAGATAAGATAATTATAGTGGGCGATTTTAACATCCACACAGATGCTGAGAATGACAGCCTCAACACTGCATTTAATCTATTATTAGACTCTATTGGCTTTGCTCAAAAAGTAAATGAGTCCACCCACCACTTTAATCATATCTTAGATCTTGTTCTGACTTATGGTATGGAAATAGAAGACTTAACAGTATTCCCTGAAAACTCCCTTCTGTCTGATCATTTTTTAATAACATTTACATTTACTCTGATGGACTACCCAGCAGTGGGGAATAAGTTTCATTACACTAGAAGTCTTTCAGAAAGCGCTGTAACTAGGTTTAAGGATATGATTCCTTCTTTATGTTCTCTAATGCCATATACCAACACAGTGCAGAGTAGCTACCTAAACTCTGTAAGGGAGATAGAGTATCTCGTCAATAGTTTTACATCCTCATTGAAGACAACTTTGGATGCTGTAGCTCCTCTGAAAGAGAGAGCTTTAAATCAGAAGTGTCTGACTCCGTGGTATAACTCACAAACTCGTAGCTTAAAGCAGATAACCCGTAAGTTGGAGGGGAAATGGCGTCTCACTAATTTAGAAGATCTTCACTTAGCCTGGAAAAAGAGTCTGTTGCTCTATAAAAAGCCCTCCGTAAAGCTAGGACATCTTTCTACTCATCACTAATTGAAGAAAATAAGAACAACCCCAGGTTTCTTTTCAGCACTGTAGCCAGGCTGACAGAGTCAGAGCTCTATTGACCTGAGTATTCCATTAACTTTAACTAGTAATGACTTCATGACTTTCTTTGCTAACAAAATTTTAACTATTAGAGAAAAAATTACTCATAACCATCCCAAAGACATATCGTTATCTTTGGCTGCTTTCAGTGATGCCGGTATTTGGTTAGACTCTTTCTCTCCGATTGTTCTGTCTGAGTTATTTTCATTAGTTACTTCATCCAAACCATCAACATGTTTATTAGACCCCATTCCTACCAGGCTGCTCAAGGAAGCCCTACCATTATTTAATGCTTCGATCTTAAATATGATCAATCTATCTTTGTTAGTTGGCTATGTACCACAGGCTTTTAAGGTGGCAGTAATTAAACCATTACTTAAAAAGCCATCACTTGACCCAGCTATCTTAGCTAATTATAGGCCAATCTCTAACCTTCCTTTTCTCTCAAAAATTCTTGAAAGGGTAGTTGTAAAACAGCTAACTGATCATCTGCAGAGGAATGGTCTATTTGAAGAGTTTCAGTCAGGTTTTAGAATTCATCATAGTACAGAAACAGCATTAGTGAAGGTTACAAATGATCTTCTTATGGCCTTGGACAGTGGACTCATCTCTGTGCTTGTTCTGTTAGACCTCAGTGCTGCTTTTGATACTGTTGACCATAAAATTTTATTACAGAGATTAGAGCATGCCATAGGTATTAAAGGCACTGCGCTGCGGTGGTTTGAATCATATTTGTCTAATAGATTACAATTTGTTCATGTAAATGGGGAATCTTCTTCACAGACTAAAGTTAATTATGGAGTTCCACAAGGTTCTGTGCTAGGACCAATTTTATTCACTTTATACATGCTTCCCTTAGGCAGTATTATTAGACGGTATTGCTTAAATTTTCACTGTTACGCAGATGATACCCAGCTTTATCTATCCATGAAGCCAGAGGACACACACCAATTAGCTAAACTGCAGGATTGTCTTACAGACATAAAGACATGGATGACCTCTAATTTCCTGCTTTTAAACTCAGATAAAACTGAAGTTATTGTACTTGGCCCCACAAATCTTAGAAACATGGTGTCTAACCAGATCCTTACTCTGGATGGCATTACCCTGACCTCTGGGAGTCATTTTTGATCAGGATATGTCATTCAAAGCGCATATTAAACAAATATGTAGGACTGCTTTTTTGCATTTATGCAATATCTCTAAAATCAGAAAGGTCTTGTCTCAGAGTGATGCTGAAAAACTAATTCATGCATTTATTTCCTCTAGGCTGGACTATTGTAATTCATTATTATCAGGTTGTCCTAAAAGTTCCCTAAAAAGCCTTCAGTTAATTCAAAATGCTGCAGCTAGAGTACTGACGGGGACTAGAAGGAGAGAGCATATCTCACCCATATTGGCCTCTCTTCATTGGCTTCCTGTTAATTCTAGAATAGAATTTAAAATTCTTCTTCTTACTTATAAGGTTTTGAATAATCAGGTCCCATCTTATCTTAGGGACCTCGTAGTACCATATCACCCCAATAGAGCGCTTCGCTCTCAGACTGCAGGCTTACTTGTAGTTCCTAGGGTTTGTAAGAGTAGAATGGGAGGCAGAGCCTTCAGCTTTCAGGCTCCTCTCCTGTGGAACCAGCTCCCAATTCAGATCAGGGAGACAGACACCCTCTCTACTTTTAAGATTAGGCTTAAAACTTTCCTTTTTGCTAAAGCTTATAGTTAGGGCTGGATCAGGTGACCCTGAACCATCCCTTAGTTATGCTGCTATAGACGTAGACTGCTGGGGGGTTCCCATGATGCACTGTTTCTTTCTCTTTTGCTCTGTATGCACCACTCTGCATTTAATCATTAGCGATCGATCTCTGCTCCCCTCCACAGCATGTCTTTTTCCTGGTTCTCTCCCTCAGCCCCAACCAGTCCCAGCAGAAGACTGCCCCTCCCTGAGCCTGGTTCTGCTGGAGGTTTCTTCCTGTTAAAAGGGAGTTTTTCCTTCCCACTGTAGCCAAGTACTTGCTCACAGGGGGTCGTTTTGACCGTTGGGGTTTTACATAATTATTGTATGGCCTTGCCTTACAATATAAAGCGCCTTGGGGCAACTGTTTGTTGTGATTTGGCGCTATATAAAAAAATTGATTGATTGATTGATTGAGTTATTTGACATGAAGTCACGTTGCACATATGACAAGGGTGTCCAGCCGTGGACTCAGTCTCACCTGTCCTGCATTCAGCTTCAGGAAGATGAAGTAGGCCTGGCAGGAAACTCTGTAGAGGCTGAAAATCCGATCCACCACCTGTCTCCAAACCTGGATCAGACCCTCTGTGACTTGCTGGCCTGCCTCACTGAGCCAAGGACAAGAGGTGAGCAGCTGCCTCCAGATAACATCTACCATGTCGTCCTCGGTGTCATCCTGCTGCAGAGCCATGTCCTCATCCTGACACACACAGAACAACAGGCTCAAAACATAGACCATCTCACAGGTTCACGTCCACAGGGTTCTGACCACGCTTTGTTCAGATGGACCTGACTCAACGTCCACACAACCACCATCTGACCATCTGTTCTCTTTACCGCTCAAGTGTGAGGAGATAGTGCACGTTTAACTGCAGCGACAGCACGAGGACGGTGAGATTAGACTGCCGAACTGAACACAGCCGTAGGTAACAATACTCTGAGTCACATCCATCCTGTGTTTGTTTACGATTCTGCACACTGACAGTGAATCAGGCTCATGATCACGTAAACAAAGCAAGGACTGTGAGGTCTTCTCTAAACAGCACTGAAGGGTGTGGCCAGGGGATTGAACCTACAACTACCCCGTCTCTAAGCTTCAAGCCCCACTAGCAGTCACACCAACATCTGGAGATTCACCTGTATGCCAGTTGGACGACACATGGCCTGTCCCAGAATGCTGCAGATGGCTTCCTTGTCTTCTTCATTGGTGGTAGCAGGCAGGAGCTCCACAATACCCTTTTTTTCCCCAGGAAGGAGGGGCAGCCCCCCCTCTTGGCTGGAGGGCAGACAAAAGAAAAGAGAAAAAAAAGTCAGACCTACAAATCACCCTAAAAACGTCTGACACAGAGGGTGGAAGACACCAAATCATGCTGCTCCACACCTGTCCTGAAGGACCAGGTTTTTTGTTTTTTGCAGACGCGTTCCAGGTTTTTTTTTTTTCTTTTTGCAGACGCGTTCCAGGTTTTTTTTTTTCTTTTTGCAGACGCGTTCCAGGTTTTTTTTTTTTCTTTTTGCAGACGCGTTCCAGGTTTTTTTTTTTTCTTTTTGCAGACGCGTTCCAGGTTTTTTTTTTTCTTTTTGCAGACGCGTTCCAGGTTTTTTTTTTTCTTTTTGCAGACGCGTTCCAGGTTTTTTTTTTTCTTTTTGCAGACGCGTTCCAGGTTTTTTTTTTTTCTTTTTGCAGACGCGTTCCAGGTTTTTTTTTTCTTTTGCAGACGCGTTCCAGGTTTTTTTTTTTTTTTTTTGCAGACGCGTTCCAGGTTTTTTTTTTTTTTCTTTTTGCAGACGCGTTCCAGGTTTTTTTTTTTTTCTTTTTGCAGACGCGTTCCAGGTTTTTTTTTTTTTCTTTTTGCAGACGCGTTCCAGGTTTTTTTTTTTCTTTTTGCAGACGCGTTCCAGGTTTTTTTTTTTCCTTTTGCTGACGTGTTCCAGGTTTTTTTTTTCCTTTTGCAGACGTGTTCCAGGTTTTTTTTTTCCCTTTTGCAGACACGTTCCAGGTTTTTTTTTTTTTTTTTTTTGCAGACGCATTACAGGTTTTTTTTTTTTTTTTTTTGCAGACGCATTCCAGGTTTTTTGTAGATGCGTTCCACGTCATTTGCAGACGCGTTCCAGGATTTTTTTGTAGACGCATTCCACGTCATTTGCAGACACATTCCAGGTTTTTTTTATGTAGATGCATTCCACGTCATTTGCAGACGCGTTCCAGGTTTATTTTTTTGTAGATGCATTCCACATCATTTGCAGACGCTTTCCTTGTTTTTTTGTAGATGCATTCCACGTCATTTGCAGACGCTTTCCTTGTTTTTTTGTAGATGCATTCCACGTCATTTAACGAAGTGTGGCCATCATTCACACAGACTTTAAGCTGGACTAACCTGGCATTATCCACCACTTTCCTGCCCCAGCGATAAGCCCAGCTCGCAAGTGAGGCCCAGGACTTGGCCACCTCTGGAGCCAGGCTAGTGGACAGCTGATAGAGCTGGCCCAAAATGAAATCTGGTTCCCCAACACCCATATTCACTGATGGGAAAAAACAAAAACAGGAAATAGAGGTTAGACTACTACTCCAGCCACAGGATGCATAGACAATGTTGAGTCACTTCAATGGTGGCCTCCAGCTGTGTCCATGTCCAGGTTTATCTCACCAAATCAAAACTTGGACATTGTGAAAAACACTGTTTATGTGTTTTGAACCCTTCATTACCTGAGGACACGTGGGAATTGAAATTTAAGCTACTTTATTTAACATCTGTCTGTCTGTTGCACTTTCAGGTTGTGAAACAACCCCAGACACACCCAGAACTGAGGCCGTGATGTCACACAGGCAACAGTGGAGAGTCTTCCACTGGACATGTCCCAGACTTGGAAAATATTGGAGGAATATCTTTAAAACCCTGTCCTTAATCCTCTGGTTTTGTTTCTCTTTTGATCAGGCATGGGCTGTTATCAAGCTGGAGGGACACTGCCACGCCCACCTAGGCTCAACAGCTGAGGTGTCTTATGTCCTGTTTAAGCCTTGAAAATATTTGTTACTTGATTAACAACTCGAGTACAAAGTTTAATCAGGTGAGGAACTTTCAGCTTCAAACCCAGCTTCCAGTCGTGTCCAGTCAGGCTCCAGAGACCAGCGTCCCTTCCTGTCCTTAAATCTGTCACAGGGATGGGATCTGTCAAGGATGGGGACAGGAGTGCTTATTTTCACTGCAATAGGTTTAATTTGGACAATATTTCTGTCCCACTCCTGTAGGGGTGAGGACACAGTTGGTGCACTCAGGTTACTTTTTGGTGTTTACAAATCCAAAAATATTGAGAAATCTATACAACCTTATTTTTATCTGATTTCTGAATGTTTTAAAATCTACAGTTAAAATTCAGATGTGAAACACTCAATAGGGGGCGCCACCTATTAATAACTGCACTCTATTATTAGGTCTGGGAACAAAATATATCAATGTCTCCGTCAACACCAAGGTGCAGCTTTATGGACATATCTTAAAAAGAATCCTCCGCAGAGGTCTGACAGTAACAGCTCCGTGCTGGAGTATTTTATACTCCGTTTACTCCGCCGTCGTTTCTCAGCACATCACTGAGACCGCAACAGGAACGAAGACGACAAAGTGCACTGGATAAAAGTGTTGGGATTTACTGAAAGTTACACTGTGGGGATGAGTCACAAAAGAGCTGCTTCCCTTCAAAATAAAAGCCCTTCAAAATAAAAGCCTATTGATGGAAAGCAGTGGCAGTGTAAAGAATCTGACTGTGAAAGTAGCGTAAATGTCGACTCCAGCTGATTGTTGTGTGAACATTAACAGAGTGTAAAGCTGTATGAAGGCTCGCGCTTTGCTCTGATGTCACCTGATGTGTCAGCGATGATGTGGATGATGTGGCCGCCCTCCAGGGGGAGCTCCAGCAGAGCGACAACGTTCCGACTCAGAGGTGACATGCTGCCCAACGCGCTGGAAGAGTTCACTGCCCCAGAGTGTTTAAAAACCTGAGAACACACAGACCTGATCAGATACGAGCGATCTGTCATCAACGTGCAAACGACACAAAGTTACTCAGAACTCCTAAAACAATGATCATGTAAACAGAATCAGGTCGATAAGCTGCCTCCACATCAGAGTCCAAACTAGCTTCCTGCACTCCAGGTTTCACTGACGCAGCCAGCGAGTGGGATGTTTAGAATACTAACAGAAACCTTCTTCAAGCCTGGTGGGCTTTGGATTAGCACCCACCACAACTTCAGATTTTTTTTTTTTTAAGAAATAATGCTGAAATAATGTCAGCTTTGCATCCAAAACCTCATGTGAAAGAATTAATCACGTTTATGGCTGACCTAGAGGATTCGGATTGTTTTTTTTAAACCCTCTGGGTTAAACGCCACCATCCAGCTGAAGACATACAGATGAGACGCATTCTTGCAGTTACGACAAATCTTTATGTATGAGGTTCTAGGAGTCGCACGTCTCTCACGCTGCCCTCTGCTGTTTGGTCTTAACTCTGACCCCTGTGTAGTGACCTTGTTAGTGAGGAGTGAAGGTGAAGGACAACGTGCCTGTTTCAGCTGAGGGGTCAGGTCCTTCCAGTCTGCCAGCAGCCACTTGCAGAGGGTCAACAGCGAACGGCAGGCGGCGCGCTCGTTCTTCCCCACGTGGCAGAAGGACAGAGCGGCACTGCTCAGCATCTCCATGGCTGCAGTTGACTGACCTGAGGACATACAGTAAAGTCTTCACGACACGTTCCCTCCAGACCCTCATGCTAACACGGTTTATGCCACCTGCAGTGACCACATGGTCTTACTTCAACACTGCAATCAAACAAATTCTGATCTCACAAGGTCTGGGTCCACCTCTGATACCTGATGTTCTCAGGACTTTGGATTTTTCAATCTGGAACTCCGGTCCCCATTTTTCTCTCAGAGTACCGTGCAGGGAGAGACGCCTGAAGGTCTGGCAGAGTTCCTCCTGCTCGTCGTCCGGGTGCGTTCCATTGCTGCAAAGGCTCAGCAGGCGAGACGCCAGGGCAACGTTTCCCTTTTTCCGAGCAAATTTCACAGCTGTCAGGCAAAGCTCCATCGAGTGGTCGTCAATGGAAGCAGAAGAACCTGGATAAGAGAAGAATCCAAACACACGTGGTTTAAAGGAATCACTTCGAGCTGTTGATCTGTGGCTTACGGGCTGGCGAGGCCCGGCACAGGGCCATTTAACTCAGAGGCTAGCTTAGCACCATAACAAAGTCTACTGCGCACAAGGGACCCCAGAGTCCACAGTCACATTCCAATCAGCTTCTGACAAAAAACAATGAAAATCTGATGGAAAAAAGTTCACGCACGACTGACTTTGGAGTTTTTATACTGAGTTGCATTTGGGTGCTTTTCCAAAAACAACAACTCAGGTTGAATAATAAACAAAAAAAAGGAAAAAAGCACGATGACTCAGCAAGATGATCCAACAACACGATCTGATCGCCACTGAAGTCTGACAAATACAAAGAATTTACTGAAAGACAAGAAAGTACAAATCGGTTCTACACAAGAGGACAAACATGGGTTCATGGCTGAACTTTGTGACAGACGCTTCAATGGCATATTATGCAGAAGATAGACAGAAAGCTGTTTTCAAGGGACCTCCTGACTGTGGACCATCAAGACTGTCCATCTACACTCAACAAAAATATAAACCCAACACTTTTGGTTTTGCTCCCATTTTGTATGAGATGAACTCAAAGATCTAAAACTTTTTCCACATACACAATATCACCATTTCTCTCAAATATTGTTCACAAACCAGTCTAAATCTGTGATAGTGAGCACTTCTCCTTTGCTGAGATAATCCATCCCACCTCACAGGTGTGCCATATCAAGATGCTGATTAGACACCATGATTAGTGCACAGGTGTGCCTTAGACTGCCCACAATAAAAGGCCACTCTCAAAGGTGCAGTTTTATCACACAGCACAATGCCACAGATGTCGCAAGATTTGAGGGAGCGTGCAATTGGCATGCTGACAGCAGGAATGTCAACCAGAGCTGTTGCTCGTGTATTGAATGTTCATTTCTCTACCATAAGCCGTCTCCAAAGGCGTTTCAGAGAATTTGGCAGTACATCCAACCAGCCTCACAACCGCAGACCACGTGTAACCACACCAGCCCAGGACCTCCACATCCAGCATGTTCACCTCCAAGATCGTCTGAGACCAGCCACTCGGACAGCTGCTGAAACAGTCGGTTTGCATAACCAAAGAATTTCTGCACAAACTGTCAGAAACCGTCTCAGGGAAGCTCATCTGCATGCTCGTCGTCCTCATCGGGGTCTCGACCTGACTCCAGTTCGTCGTCGTAACCGACTTGAGTGGGCAAATGCTCACATTCGCTGGCGTTTGGCACGTTGGAGAGGTGTTCTCTTCACGGATGAATCCCGGTTCACACTGTTCAGGGCAGATGGCAGACAGCGTGTGTGGTGTCATGTGGGTGAGCGGTTTTCTGATGTCAATGTTGTGGATCGAGTGGCCCATGGTGGCGGTGGGGTTATGGTATGGGCAGGCGTCTGTTATGGACGAAGAACACAGGTGCATTGTATTGATGGCATTTTGAATGCACAGAGATACCGTGACGAGATCCTGAGGCCCATTGTTGTGTCATACATCCAAGAACATCACCTCATGGTGCAGCAGGATAATGCACGGCCCCATGTTGCAAGGATCTGTACACAATTCTTGGAAGCTGAAAATGTCCCAGTTCTTGCATGGCTGGCATACTCACCGGACATGTCACCCATTGAGCATGTTTGGGATGCTCTGGACCGGCGTATACGACAACGTGTACCAGTTCCTGCCAATATCCAGCAACTTCGCACAGCCATTGAAGAGGAGTGGACCAACATTCCACAGGCCACAATTGACAACCTGATCAACTCTATGCGAAGGAGATGTGTTGCACTGCATGAGGCAAATGGTGGTCACACCAGATACTGACTGGTATCCCCCCGCAATGAAACAAAACTGCACCTTTCAGAGTGGCCTTTTATTGTGGGCAGTCTAAGGCACACCTGTGCACTAATCATGGTGTCTAATCAGCATCTTGATATGGCACACCTGTGAGGTGGGATGGATTATCTCAGCAAAGGAGAAGTGCTCACTATCACAGATTTAGACTGGTTTGTGAACAATATTTGAGGGAAATGGTGATATTGTGTATGTGGAAAAAGTTTTAGATCTTTGAGTTCATCTCATACAAAATGGGAGCAAAACCAAAAGTGTTGCGTTTATATTTTTGTTGAGTGTAAGACGGAGCTGTGTTTACCAGAGTGAGCGAGGAAGTGAGCGAGACATGGACACACACACACACACACACACACAGAGAGAAAAAAACACCATCCATCCATCCATTTTCATCCACTTTATCCGGAGTCGGGTCGCGGAGGTAGCAGCTCAAGCAAAGCTGCCCAGACCTCCCGATCCACACACACCTCCCCCAGCTCCTCCGGGGGAACCCCAAGGCGTTCCCAAGGCAGCCAAGAGATGTAGTCCCTCCAGCGTGTCCTGGGTCTTCCCCGGGGCCTCCTCCCAGTGGGACGTGCCCGGAACACCTCTAAAGCGAGGCGTCCAGGGGGCATCCGGAAAAGATGCCCGAGCCACCTCAACTGACTCCTTTTGACATGGAGGAGCAGCGGCTCGACTCCGAGCTCCTCCCAAGTGACCGAGCTCTTCACCCTATTTCTAAGGGAGCACCCAGCCACCCTGCGGAGGAAACTCATCTTGGCCGCTTGTACTCGCGATCTCGTTCTTTCGGTCATGAGCCAAATCTCATGACCATAGGTGAGGACTGGAACGTAGATCGATAGCCCTTAGCAAAGGACCCTGGACCCCGTACTCCCGGAGCACTCCCCACAGGGTGCCCCGAGGGACACGGTGGAACGCCTTCTCCAGATCCACAAAACACATGTGGACTGGTTGGGCAAACTCCCATGAACCCTCGAGCACCCAATGGAGCATGTACAGCTGGTCCAGTGTGCCACGACCAGGACGAAAACCACACTGCTGCTCCTGAATCTGAGGTTCGACCATCGGTCGAATTCTCCTCTCCAGTACTCTGGAATAGACCTTACTGGGGAGGCTGAGGAGTGTGATCCCCCTATAGTTGGAACACACCCTCCGGTCCCCCTTCTTAAACAGAGGGACCACCACCCCGGTCTGCCAATCCAGAGGCACTGTCCCCGATCGCGAGGCATGTCAGCCAAGACAGCCCCACAACATCCAGAGACTTAAGGTACTCAGGACGGATTTCACCCACCCCAGGAGCCTTGCCACCGAGGAGCTTTATAACCACCTCGGTGACTTCGGCCTGGGTAATGGACGAGTCCGCCTCTGAGTCCCCAGTCTCTGCTTCCTCTTCGGAAGACGTGATGATGGGATTGGAAAAAAGGAAAAACACTTCTGAAAGAAATTCCCATCAACAGTTTTAGACATCAACTGGACAGAAAGTACCATGAGACAGACAGACAGAGCGACAGAATTCCATGACATGACTGCATATGGTCCAAAAAACAAACACCACATCGATTGCAGCAGGTGCTTCAGTTCAACATGCAGATCTGTTTACCTTTGAATTTGTGAAGGAGTCTTCTCTGGAACAAAGTGTATCTGAGACTGTGAAGGAAGACTTGGACATTCTGCTGCTTACAAAACCTCAGAGCATCAGAGGACAGAGAAATCACACCATCCTAGAAAGAAGACAACTCCATCTGAGACAACTCAAAGGTAATACCTCATTCAACAGGGCAAAACAAAGGGAGGGTAAAAAAAAACAAAAAAAAACTCAAAGGTAGTACCACATTCAACAGGGCAAAACATAGGGAGGGTAAAAAGAAAAACTTCAAAGGTAGTAACCTCATTCAACAGGGCAAAACAAAGGGAGGGTAAAAAACAAAACTTAAAGGTAGTACCTCATTCAACAGAGCAAAACTTAGGGAGGGTAAAAAGAAAAACTTCAAAGGTAGTAACCTCATTCAACAGGGCAAAACAAAGGGAGGGTAAAAAACAAAACTTAAAGGTAGTACCTCATTCAACAGAGCAAAACTTAGGGAGGGTAAAAAAAACAAACTCAAAGGTAGCACCTCATTCAATAGGGCAAAACATAGGGAGGATAAAAAAAACTTAAAGGTAGTACCTCATTCAACAGGGCAAAACATAGGGAGGGTAAAAAGAAAAACTTCAAAGGTAGTAACCTCATTCAACAGGGCAAAACAAAGGGAGGGTAAAAAACAAAACTTAAAGGTAGTACCTCATTCAACAGAGCAAAACTTAGGGAGGGTAAAAAAAAACAAACTCAAAGGTAGCACCTCATTCAATAGGGCAAAACATAGGGAGGGTAAAAAAAACTTAAAGGTAGTACCTCATTCAACAGGGCAAAACATAGGGAGGGTAAAAAGAAAAACTTCAAAGGTAGTAACCTCATTCAACAGGACAAAACAAAGGGAGGGTAAAAAACAAAACTTAAAGGTAGTACCTCATTCAACAGAGCAAAACTTAGGGAGGGTAAAAAAAACAAACTCAAAGGTAGCACCTCATTCAACAGGGCAAAACATAGGGAGGGTAAAAAAAAACAACTCAAAGGTAGTACCTCTTTTTTATTTATTTATTTAAAAGGGACAACACATTAATGAACACAAAGTGTAAATATGTCAGATTATAGCCATGGGCTAATTTCCATCTGTAGTCCCTGAAAGACTATAAGAATTAAACAATTTACAGTAAAAACACACAGACATCACAGGACCTTACAATACAACAGACTACATTACATAGGGGTCACCAACTACTACAAGACACTGACTAGACAAAAAACAGGAAACAAAAGGACACTGACATGATCTGAGCATGAAGGTTAGCTTACACAAATTCAGTCAAAGGAGGACACAAAGTTAAAACAAACAAAAAACAAACAAAAAAAAACTATGTACAATTCAATTAGAATAAGTTAATTAAAACTGCAAGTCTAATTCCATACATTTATATATTTTAAAAACCATAAATTTAAAAACAATAATTTATAAAGTGCTGTAGTGCATTGCACATTCCCTACAGTTCTTCTTAGTTTCTACAATTGAGTTCATAATGCTCACATTTTTGATTTGATTTGAGCCACTCCTTTAAGTGACTTTTGAAAGCTTTAAAGCTTGGGGCCTCTCTCACTGTAGTTGGCAAAGCGTTCCATTGGACACTGCCTTTGTAGGACAGAACATTTTGTGCAAAAGCTGTTTTTCACAGACACCTCACAGTCCCCTCTACTCACGGTCCTGGTGACCCTCGAAGCAATTGTTCTATATTTAATATAATTTGCAAGAGGTGGAGGAGCCAACCCATGTAAAATTTTATATATTAGACAAGCATTTTTAAATTTTATAAAATTTTCAAAACTAAATAAGTTATACTTTGTTAAAATTTTGCAGTGATGATATGAAAATGGTCTTTTATCTAAAATTTTCAGTGCTCTTTTATAAAGCCTTTCAATCCATTTTAAAATTGTCACACCTGTGAAAGACCAGCTGGTTATGCAGTAACCTACATGAGAAAAAAAAAAAAAAAAAAAAAAAAAATCATACAGTGCAAGAACATCATAGCCGCTTGATCCGTCATTGACCTCCTTATTTGGTTGAAGTTAAACACATTGTATTTGATTATTTTAGTTATTTTAATATGATTTTTAAAGGAGAGTGTCGAGTCCAGCAACACTCCCAAATATTTGAATTCTTTAACTAACTGCAGTTCATCATCTCCGATGACACATTGGAGCGCTCTATATTGGAAGACTTTTTTGAAAAATACATACAGTTTTCTGTATGTTTAATTTCAGACATGATCCGTTAAGCCAATCTGAAATATACTTTAGGGCTGACGCAAGAGTTTGAGCTGCTGCCTCAGGTGATCTTGCACTTGTGTAGATTACCACATCATCAGCGTAAAGTTGTATGTCCACATCTTCACAAACACTTGGTAGGTCATTAATGAATAATGAAAATAAAATGGGCCCCAAGATAGAGCCTTGGGGGACGCCCAGTGCACAATCTAAGTAGGGGGATTTAATACCATTTACCATGGTGGCTTGTTTTCTATTTGATAAATAAGATGCCATCCATTTTATGGCATGCTCAGAAAAATTAAAAGATTGCAACTTTAATAATAAAATATTATGATTCACTAGATCAAATGCTTTACGCAAATCTAAGAAAACTGCTCCTACACAATTGTTTTTATCCAAAAGACTTCACTTTTTCCATGAACATTGTTATGGCAGTCTCAGTTGAATGGTAGGTACGAAAACCAAACTGCATGGCATGCAGAGTAGTTTGGCCACTTTGTAGATGTTGAATCAGTTGCTTGGCAACCCACTTTTCAAGGACTTTAGAAAAGACTGACAGTATGCTAATTGGTCTGTAGTTATTTATATCATTTTTGTCACCCCCTTCAAAATTGGGGTAACTGTGGCCATCTATCATATCTGTGGTACAATAGAATGCTCAACTGACAAATTTATTAAATGCGTAACTGGATGTACGCCATTTTATGTGTTTTTAGGAATCCAACATCAAAGCCATGATGGTCTTTAGCTTTGGACTCCTTCATGGCATTTATAATCTTTAAAGTTTCAACCTCTGATATTAGTTCTATATTAAACGTTTGACTGTGTACTGGAATATTGTAGGTTATTTCAGGCGATTTGAAACTTGCTGCCATCTCTTCAAGAGAGCGTAGAAATGATAAATTCAGCTCTTTTGCTAAGATCGTAGGATCATTCACAAGCTGGTTATTAATTTTCAATTCCGAATAATTTGCACCTTTCTTTTTCTGCCTCACTAAAAGTTTGTTAATATTCTGCCATATTTGTTTTCGATTTCCGTTTTGCATTATTGTGATAAAAAATCTGCTTTTGCTCTTCGCATTTCTGATATTACTCTATTTCGCATTGAAGTATATTTCTATCTGTCTGTTGTCAACCTGGATTTTACTGAGTTTTTCAATAACTGGTCTCTTTTTTTCATTAAATTTATATAATCTGAATCTATCCATGGGACAGAGTAAGATTTTTTTCCTATAATTCATGTTTTTTGTAAAATAACTACATACATTTTGAATTTTGTTAAGAAATATATCAGAGCATATTTCAATATTGTCACATGAGGTTACACTTTCCCAAGTGAGATCCTTTAATGCTTTTCCCAAGTTTTGTTGTTGATTCTTTGGTATAACTTTAGACATTTGACTCAAAGGTAGTACCTCATTCAACGGGGCAAAACATGGGGAGGGTAAAACAAAAACTCAAAGGTAGTACCTCATTCAATAAGGCAAAACATAGGGAGGGTAAAAAAACAAAAACTCAAAGGTAGTACCTCATTCAACAGGGCAAAACATAGGGAGGATAAAAAAAATACAAACTCAAATGTAGTACCTCATTCAACAGGGCAAAACATGGGGAGGGTAAAACAAAAACTCAAAGGTAGTACCTCATTCAACAGGGCAAAACATAGGGAGGGTAAAAACAAAACTCAAAGGTAGTACCTCATTCAACAGGGCAAAACACAGGAAGGGTAAAAAAACAAAAAAACAAACTCAAAGGTAGTATCCAGTGGTGGGCACAGTTCCGATAATCCGATAACCGATAATTATCAAAGATAATGTTTTCATTATTGGATTATCTTTTTAGATAACTTTAAAAACCATTATCGGACTAATTATCTTGCGATAAATTTTTGTCCAATAATTTTTAGACGATAACGTGGTAAATAAAGCTCAACAGCTACAAACATTTAGAAAATTTAAAATCAGTTGAACACCTACCTGTTAAATGTTTTGTAGCAGATGTGTAGTTATACCCTCTAAACAGAGAAGAGCTGCTTCTAGAATAAACCACTATCCTCTGCAGGCAAAGGAGAACTGGTCACCAAAAAACTAACAAAAAACTTTTCTTTTAACCACATACTGATACGCGGCCAATATCACCCAAATCATCCTGAGGCATACAGTTTTAACTTTTGGTTCAAATTTTAAATAAACCAATTTTGGACAAGTTATTTAAATTAACGTCACGGCTGAAGATTTATAAAGTGAAAATATCAGATATATGTTTTAAAGTAATGCGCTAATTTTTAAGGTTTTGGTGTGGACATGCTGTGTCCAGGTGCATTATGGGTATGAGGGTAATTTCAGTATGTTCACGACATTAGAAATGCATTTCAGACACTCTGTTCAGGCTCACGGACAACAACATTAAACTCTAGTGCCTAAAACTCTTGTGAATATATTCTCTGGGTTTACAGACGTTGTTATTGTATTTGCGTTTATTAAATTCCAGGCATCTTAAATGTACCAGACAGGGATTATCTGGAATTTTGTTTTGGCAAGTTTTTATGGTCTCTACTGCCATCTACTGACCAGTAGTGTTCATGGCAGGATTCAAACTGAAGCTGGGCTGATATATTTTCAATCACTGTACTCGGTTCCAACTCAAACTGTTGTAATAACATTGAAGCGTGCCACCCCCTGCCCAGGAGAGAGGATGGAGACAAGCGAGCAGTTATAATGAGGTTTGTCAACAGAAAACAGAAAATGGCATTGTTAAAACAGGGACGGAAACTTAAAGGAACAAACGTATTCATCAATGAACATCTGACCAAAAGAAACGCAGACATCGCCAGGAAAGCTCGTTTCTTAAAAAAGCAGGGAAAAATTCAACAGACATGGACATCCAACTGCAAAACATTTATAAAATTGAATGGAACACCAGAACAAGCGAACGTTATGGTAATCAGGAACATCGAGGATCTGGACAAATACGACCAATAAGGTATGAGGACACAAACACATCACAACACCATGACACAGACCAGAGGAACCTATTCATCTACTACATCATCTACATCTGGAGACAAGAAGGATATAACTCAAAGGATTGCTGATCATGGAAAAGTAGAACTGAGAACATTTAAATACACAGACCATAATGTACTGGACTTGGAGCACGATATAGACCCGGACAATAATTTCTTCTCAAATATCAATGACAGTTGTTGCTATTATACAGATGAACAGTTTAATCGGATCATTAAAACGGATAACAAATTATCAATAATCCATTTCAACAGCAGAAGTCTATATGCAAACTTTAACAACATTAAAGAATATTTAAGTGAATTTAAAAAAATATTTAACATAATTGCTATATCAGAAACATGGATCAATTGGATGCCATAGGTATTAAAGGCACTGCGCTGCGGTGGTTTGAATCATATTTGTCTAATAGATTACAATTTGTTCATGTAAATGGGGAATCTTCTTCACAGACTAAAGTTAATTATGGAGTTCCACAAGGTTCTGTGCTAGGACCAATTTTATTCACTTTATACATGCTTCCCTTAGGCAGTATTATTAGACGGCATTGCTTAAATTTTCATTGTTACGCAGATGATACCCAGCTTTATCTATCCATGAAGCCAGAGAACACACACCAATTAGCTAAACTGCAGGATTGTCTTACAGACATAAAGACATGGATGACCTCTAATTTCCTGCTTTTAAACTCAGATTAAACTGAAGTTATTGTACTTGGCCCCACAAATCTTAGAAACATGGTGTCTAACCACATCCTTACTCTGGATGGCATTACCCTGACCTCTAGTAATACTGTGAGAAATCTTGGAGTCATTTTTGATCAGGATATGTCATTCAAAGCGCATATTAAACAAATATGTAGGACTGCTTTTTTGCATTTACGCAATATCTCTAAAATCAGAAAGGTCTTGTCTCAGAGTGATGCTGAAAAACTAATTCATGCATTTATTTCCTCTAGGCTGGACTATTGTAATTCATTATTATCAGGTTGTCCTAAAAGTTCCCTAAAAAGCCTTCAGTTAATTCAAAATGCTGCAGCTAGAGTACTGATGGGGACTAGGAAGGAGAGATCATATCTCACCCATATTGGCCTCTCTTCATTGGCTTCCTGTTAATTCTAGAATAGAATTTAAAATTCTTCTTCTTACTTATAAGGTTTTGAATAATCAGGTCCCATCTTATCTTAGGGACCTCGTAGTACCATATCACCCCAATAGAGCACTTCGCTCTCAGACTGCAGGCTTACTTGTAGTTCCTAGGGTTTGTAAGAGTAGAATGGGAGGCAGAGCCTTCAGCTTTCAGGCTCCTCTCCTGTGGAACCAGCTCCCAATTCAGATCAGGGAGACAGACACCCTCTCTACTTTTAAGATTAGGCTTAAAACTTTCCTTTTTGCTAAAGCTTATAGTTAGGGCTGGATCAGGTGACCCTGAACCATCCCTTAGTTATGCTGCTATAGACGTAGACTGCTGGGGGGTTCCCATGATGCACTGTTTCTTTCTCTTTTTGCTCTGTATGCACCACTCTGCATTTAATCATTAGTGATTGATCTCTGCTCCCCTCCACAGCATGTCTTTTTCCTGGTTCTCTCCCTCAGCCCCAACCAGTCCCAGCAGAAGACTGCCCCTCCCTGAGCCTAGTTCTGCTGGAGGTTTCTTCCTGTTAAAAGGGAGTTTTTCCTTCCCACTGTAGCCAAGTGCTTGCTCACAGGGGGTCGTTTTGACCGTTGGGGTTTTACATAATTATTGTATGGCCTTGCCTTACAATATAAAGCGCCTTGGGGCAACTGTTTGTTGTGATTTGGCGCTATATAAAAAAATTGATTGATTGATTGATTGATCAATGAAGATAAAGGAATGGATTTTGAACTGGATGGATATGAATTTAATTGTGTAAACAGAAAGAATAAGAGTGGAGGAGGAGTGGCTGTGTATGTGGATAAGAACATGGATTATAAAATAGTAGACAATATGACAACTGTGATCGATAACTTATTAGAATGTATAACTATTGAAATATGTGAAGAAAAAAGCAAAAATGTATTAGTCAGCTGTATATATAGAGCACCAGGATCTAGTATTGAAACATTCACTGACTGTATGGGAAAAATGTTCTCAAAAACTAATCAAAAAGCGGTGTTCATTTGTGGTGACTTAAATATTGATCTGCTCAATCCAAATAAGCATAAAATAACAGATGAATTTATCAGTATAATGTACAGTATGAGTTTATATCCAAAAATCACCAGGCCAAGCAGAATTACATCCCATAGTGCCACCTTAATTGATAATATATTCAGCAATGATATTAAGAATAACACTGTGAGTGGATTATTAATCAATGACATTAGTGATCATCTACCAGTTTTCATCGTTTATAATAGAAACCATTGGCGGAATCAGCCAGAGGAGAAAATAAAATACAGGCGAGTGCGGACAGAGGAAAACATGAACACACTAAAGAAGGATTTACAGGAGCAAAACTGGGAAAAGGTATACAGTGAAAGTGATGTTGATAGTGCATATGAAACTTTTTTACAAATATTTACATCATTATATGATAAAAATTGTCCAATTAAACAAGACTACAGAAAACAAAAAATCCAAGATCGACCATGGATGACGAAAGGGTTACGAAATGCACGTAATAAGAAAAATACACTGTATAGAGAATTCATAAGACTAAAGAGGCAGAAAATAGATATAAGAAATACAAAAATAGATTAATATTATACGGGTATGTAGGAAGGAATATTATAGTAACATATTATATAATAACAAAAACAATATTAAAGGAATATGGGATATATTAAATAGCATTATCAAAAATGGTAATAAAAAACAGAGTTACCCTCAGTATTTCATTGATAATAATGTCAAGAAGGAAAATAAGGATGAGGTAGTCAACGGTTTTAATAATTTTTTTTGTAAATATTGGACCAAGCTTGGCAGAAAAAATTCCCAATTCCCAACCTGAGGATTAGGATAATAATCTCATAGAAAGAAATCCTTGTTCAATGTTCCTCACAGCAGTGGATGGAAAAGAAATTATAGACATTGTGAATAATTGTAAATATAAAACATCTACCGATTTAAATGAAATTGATATGGTGGTGGTAAAACAGGTCATTGAATGGATTGTAGAACCATTAACATACATCTGTAACTTATCATTTCAAACCGGTAAATTTCCCAATCAAATGAAAATAGCTAAGGTTGTGCCGCTGTATAAGACTGGGGATAGACACTTCACAAATTATAGACCTGTTTCTTTGCTTCCACAATTTTCCAAATTATTAGAAAAGTTATTCAATAATAGATTAGACAAATTCATAAATAAACAAATTACTTACTGATAGTCAATATGGATTCAGAGCACATAGTTCAACATCACTTGCATTAACAGAATCAGTTGAGGAGATTACAAACGCCATAGACCACAAATTAGATTCAGTTGGAATATTTATAGACCTTAAAAAGGCTTTTGATACAATCAATCATGACATATTAATCAGTAAACTTGAACAGTATGGGATTAGGGGGTTGGTGTTGCACTGGGTGAGAAGCTACTTAAGTAACAGAAAACAGTTTGTGAAGTTGGGGGAATATACATCATCATGCTTGAACAATGCTTGTGGCGTCCCACAGGGGTCAGTATTGGGTCCAAAACTGTTTCTAATTTATATAAATGATATTGTCAATGTTTCCAAAATATTAAAATTAGTATTATTTGCAGATGACAAGCATTTTTTGTTCAGGGGGGGATTTGCAGGAGTTACTGAGGAGGATCAGTATAGAAATGGGAAAATTGAAAATATGGTTTGACAGAAACAAATTATCATTAAACTTAAGTAAAACAAAATACATGTTATTTGGCTATTGTAATACAGACATACAGGTTCAGTTACAAGTCGAGGGGGTAGATATTGAAAGGGTACATGAAAATAAGTTTCTGGGGGTGATAATAGATGATAAGATAAACTGGAAGACTCATAAAACATATACAAAGTAAACTGTCAAGAAGCATTTCAGTTCTAAACAAAGCGAAACATATTCTGGACCACAACTCACTCCGCATTCTTTACTGCTCACTGGTTTTACCATATTTACAGTACTGTGCAGAGGTATGGGGTAATACTTATAAAGGTACAACACAATCAATCAATCAATCAATTTTATTATATAGCACCAAATCACAACAAACAGTTGCCCCAAGGCGCTTTATATTGTAAGGCAAGGCCATACAATAATTATGTAAAACCCCAACGGTCAAAACGACCCCCTGTGAGCAAGCACTTGGCTACAGTGGGAAGGATCACAATCACTATCAGTAATGCAGAAAAGAGCTATAAGAATTATTCATAATACTGGCTATAGAGATTATACAAATCCACTATTTTTACAATCCAAATTCTTAAAATTCACAGACTTTGTTCATTTTCAAACAGTACAAATTGTGTATAAAGCAATAAACAATTTACTTCCAGCAAATATTAAAAATATGTTTTTTAACAGATCAGGGGATTACAGTCTGAGGGGGAAATTTAATTTAAAGCATCAGTGTTCACGAACAACATTAAAAGGTTTCTGTATTTCTGTCTGCGGGGTGAGGATGTGGAACAGATTGGGAGTGGGGCTCAAGCAATGTCCAAGCATGAACCAGTTCAAACAGCGGTACAAAAATATGTTTTTTTCTAGGTATAGGGAGGAGGAAGGGTAATGAGGGTTAGGGTGTTTTTGTTTTTTGCTTCTGCTTGTAAATATATAGTAGTTTGTATGTAAGTAGGTATGTGTAGGTGTGTATGTATGTTGAGATATATATATATATTGATATCGGTTTAGGTGTGTAGGAATCTATGTGTATATGTGGCAAAGGGTATTACTGGTTGTGGGGAAGAAGGGGTAGGGATAAATAAGCTGATGCTTCACCCTACCCCTTTTCGGACATGTTGGGTACACAGTAGGAACTTTTTTGTTGTTGTCTTTACTGATCTATCTTGTAATTGTTGTTGTATCAAATGTTCGAAATAAACAGTTTTCATTCATTTTTCATTCATTCATTCATTCAAACTGTACTACAGAACCGCACAGTGTAGAAGTTCAGAGCGCCCGACATTGTACGTTCAAAAACCACACGTAGGACTCGTGTTTTCAGAAGCAAAACGTAAACAGAAGCTTTAATTTACATTTCTTATTTTTTACAAAAACTCTTGATGGGAGACATCAAAGTTAAAAAACAACAGCAAAAAAACATGACAAGACAGGTCTGCAGTGTTTGCACAGGCACAGTACGAGAGGTTGGATGCTTGTAGCGCTTCAGCAGCGGGATCCCCTCACGACAGCCAACCAGAATATCAAACAGGTTTGATTTTCATCTGACCATACGATCGCCGATCAGGAGGTGGTTGTGAGATATTAAACACAGCTCGTTACTCCATGTATACTAAACGATACAGGATGCGCGATTAAGCTGAAACTCAGTGCGATCCAAAAAAAAAATCTTGCACGAATGAAAATCAGCTGAAAAAGGGCCAAAACCCACACTGGCACCAGTAGATCATGGCAGTGTTCTATTTATTTTGACACCGGTTATATCAGATGGCTATCTAATTATAACTTGGCTTTTATTTATTTATTTATTTTTGAAAATGCCTGTTTTTACAAATAAAAAATTGGAATATTTTACAAAAGCACATTTATCTGTAAACACCAGCACGACACACGTCGCATTAACGTCTTGGTTTACATAATGAATGACTCAACCAATGAGTGTTAGCGGAGGCACATTTTACCCAGAATCCTTTGCGATCTGTCTGTGTTTGTTACAAAACTTTTGAATTAGTGCATTATTCAACATTAAAAGATATACGTTATATCTTAACTTTGCACAAATGACAGAATTGACATTAATGGAGTTATTCTATCAGTATTAATGTTATTTATACACCAAACCATAACTCAGCACTGCTTTGTTTTCCAAGACCTCCGCCTGATGGCAGCGTTGTGATTGAGTAGAGAGTTGACCTTCGTGCCTCCTCTCAGTTGCTTCTGTGCTGGAAGCCATGTAGTAAACAGGAGCTTCCAGCAGGGGGCAAGATGTTCAAAGACAAGTGTTGGCTCATTGTTTGGGTCTGTTGTCGCTTTTGATGCTACCAAAAGCGATCGTGGTGTTAAAACTCAAAATCAGCTCGTTAGTAGTTGCAAGTGTACCAGAGACAATACAGGAATTTTTCGGTTATCGGTTATGTGTAACTTCCGATACATTTTTTGGTGGTTTATCGTTTTATCTTTATCAATGATAACTTTTCACTTATCTGATTATCTGTTATCAAAGCTAATTTTTTGGTTATCTGTGCCCACCACTGGTAGTACCTCATTCAACAGGGCAAAACACAGGAAGGGTAAAAAAAAAAAAAAAAAAAAAAAAAAAAAAAAACTCAAACCTCATTCAACAGGGCAAAACACAGGGAGGGTTTAAAAAAAAACTCAAACCTCATTCAACAGGGCAAAACACAGGGAGGGTTTAAAAAACAAAACAAATTCAAAGGTAGTACCTCATTCAACAGGGCAAAACACAAGGAGGGTAAAAAACAAAAACAAACTCAAAGGCAGTACCTCATTCAACAGGGGAAAACAAAGGGAGGGTTAAAAAACAAACTCAATGCTAGTACCTCATTCAACAAGACACAGAGAAGGTTAAAGAACTCAAAGGTAGTACGTCATTCAACAGGACAAGACACAGAGAAGGTAGTACGTCATTCAACAAGACAAAACACAGAGGGTTAAAGACATCAAAGGTAGTACCGCATTCAACAGGACAAGACACAGAGAGGGTTAAAAACCTCAAAGGTAGTACGTCATTCAACAAGACAAAACACAGAGGGTTAAAAACCTCAAAGGTAGTACGTCATTAAACAAGACAAAACACAGAGGGTTAAAAACCTCAAAGGTAGTACCTCATTCAACAAGAAAACACAGAGGGTTAAAAACCTCAAAGGTAGTACCTCATTCAACAAGACAAAACACAGAGGGTTAAAAGCCTCAAAGGTCGCACCTCAGTGTATGTAAACATTTTAATAAAAGAGGGAGGTTTCAGCCCAGGAGAACAGGGAGGGAGTGTTTCTGTGTGTACCTGTCCTGAAAGTGTGTTTTCCATGGCAGCTGTGCAGTGGAGCTGCAGGGTGGTGGCGGTGGGCAGGGCATCAACCAGGGTTAGGGTGTACAGGCGGAGGGGACCCAGGCAGATCCGACCCGTCTGTTTCAGGCAGCGTAACAAGAGCCTGAAACCAAGACAACACTGAGGCACAAGGTAACGACATGTCCAAACCCTACGTTTAATTAGCATTGGGTATTTGTTGGGGGGGGGGGGGGGGGGGGGGGGGGTTGAGATGTGATGACTTTGTCCTTGATGGGATTCATTTCCAAATACTTGAGTCTGGCTTAACACCTAAGGGATCAACCATGGACAGAGTCCCGGCTCTGCAAGTACTCGGCAGCCCATCCTGGGTTTCGCTCTCTGGGACGTTGGGTCATTGCCTTGCAGAGAATTAAATCACGACTTTATCATCTCCCCCCCCAAACAAAAACAAAGATTTCTACTGTTATTATGATGGACAAACTCTGCCATGTGTTTGTATTCTTCAGACTTCCTGTTTAGTTTTTTGTTTATGTATGACATCTTCAGTTCTTGTGAATGTTTCTCTGTCGAACTCTCCCCTACTCACCCGGCTTCCTCCCATTTTTTATACTGGTA
>NC_047119.1:300000-390848 GCF_902500255.1 Thalassophryne amazonica
TAAGATCGAAGCATTAATTAATGGTAGGGCTTCCTTGAGCAGCCTGGTAGAAATGGGGTCTAATAGACATGTTAATGGTTTGGAGGAAGTAACTAATGAAAATAACTCAGACAGAACAATCGGAGAGAAAGAGTCTAACCAAATACCGGCATCACTGAAAGCAGCCAAAGAGAACGATATGTCTTTGGGATGGTTATGAGTAATTTTTTCTCTAATAGTTAAAATTTTATTAGCAAAGAAAGTCATGAAGTCATTACTAGTTAAAGTTAAAGGAATACTCGGCTCAATAGAGCTCTGACTCTTTGTCAGCCTGGCTACAGTGCTGAAAAGAAACCTGGGGTTGTTCTTATTTTCTTCAATTAGTGATGAGTAGTGAGATGTCCTAGCTTTACGGAGGGCTTTTTTTTATAGAGCAACAGACTCTTTTTCCAGGCTAAGTGAAGATCTTCTAAATTAGTGAGACGCCATTTCCTCTCCAACTTACGGGTTATCTGCTTTAAGCTGCGAGTTTGTGAGTTATACCATGGAGTCAGACACTTCTGATTTAAGGCTCTCTTTTTCAGAGGAGCTACAGCATCCAAAGTTGTCCTCAATGAGGATATAAAACTATTGATGAGATAATCTATCTCACTCACACAGTTTAGGAAGCTACTCTGCCCTGTGTTGGTATATGGCATTGGAGAACATAAAGAAGGAATCATATCCTTAAACCTAGTTACAGCGCTTTCTGAAAGACTTCTACTGTAATGAAACTTATTCCCCACTGCTGGGTAGTCCATCAGAGTAAATGTAAATGTTATTAAGAAATGACCAGACAGAAGGGGGTTTTTAGGGAATACTGTTAAGTCTTCAATTTCCATACCATAAGTCAGAACAAGATCTAAGATATGATTAAAGTGGTGGGTGGACTCATTTACATTTTGAGCAAAGCCAATTGAGTCTAATAATAGATTAAATGCAGTGTTGAGGCTGTCATTCTCAGCATCTGTGTGGATGTTAAAATCGCCCACTATAATTATCTTATCTGAGCTAAGCACTAAGTCAGACAAAAGGTCCAAAATTCACAGAGAAACTCACAGGTAACGACCAGGGGACGATAGATAACAACAAATAAAACTGGTTTTTGGGACTTCCAATTTGGATGGACAAGACTAAGAGTCAAGCTTTCAAATGAATTAAAGCTCTGTCTGGGTTTTGGATTAATTAATAAGCTGGAATGGAAGATTGCTGCTAATCCTCCTCCTCAACCCGTGCTACGAGCGTTCTGGCAGTTAGTGTGACTCGGGGGTGTTGACTCATTTAAACTAACATATTCATCCTGCTGTAACCAGGTTTCTGTAAGGCAGAATAAATCAATATGTTGATCAATTATTATATCATTCACTAACAGGGAACTTAGAGAGAGAGACCTATGTTTTAATAGACCACATTAACTGTTTTAGTCTGTGGTGCAGTTGAAGGTGCTGTATTATTTTTTCTTTTTGAATTTTTATGCTTAAATAGATTTTTGCTGGGTATTGGTGGTCTGGGAGCAGGCACCGTCTCTACGGGGATGGGGTAATGAGGGGATGGCAGGGGGAGAGAAGCTGCAGAGAGGTGTGTAAGACTACACTCTGCTTCCTGGTCCCAACCCTGGATAGTCACGGTTTTGGAGGGTTTAATAAAATTGGCAGATTTCTAGAATGAGAGCTGCTCCATCCAAAGTAGGATGGATGCCGTCTCTCCTAACAAGACCAGGTTTTCCCCAGAAGCTTTGTCAATTATCTATGAAGCCCGCCTCATTTTTTGGACACCACTCAGACAGCCAGCAATTCAGGGAGAACAAAAATAGGCATCAAAGCTTGGATCAGGGCCGGGCATCACAGTTTTTGGCTGTTTCCTCCACCGTAATTTGAATATGTGCACTATCCCACATTAAATAAGATATAGATATTTATCAGTATAAATGGATAAACAGTATAAACAGTCATTTCTATATTGCAGTTATTACATTTCATGCCAACACATAAATGCAAGCGTCTGTTTTTCTTTGTTTCTTTTTGATATTAGAATTCTACAATCTAGTAATAATCTGTTACACACTGGTTCCATTATACATGCTCATGCCTTATTTCCCTTATAGACTGTTGGTTTCTTCCTGTATGATGCCTTGAAAAAGTTTCTGGTGACCCAGTGTAACTTACTACCAGTCACCTCGTTATTACTTCACATCATTAACCCATTTAATCCCAAATTTTTCCCAGACATGAAAATATGTAAATCATGTGCCATTAGTACCACTTTGAAATGATCAATTGTTTTTTTTGTTGTTGTTTTTTTTTTTTTTTTGAACTTTCATGGAAAAGCAGGTGAAAAGGTGTTTTTTATGGTCGGTCATAATAGTGATCGGTGGGATAATGTATTATCAGGGTTTTTCATGGGCATTTGACACATTTCTCTGTGTAGTCCTCAGTATTTTAACATATTTCAGCCACAGATGTTTTGAATACTTTGTCCTTGATCAGTTCCACATATTTACTTCAAAATATTAAACATACCCCCCCCCCCCGAATGGGAGGGACCTCATATATTTGAATTATACTATTATAGTATGTTTGGTCCGCTGGGGTGGGGGGGGGTGGGGGTACAATTGGGTGGTGAATAGTGGATGAGGTGTGTGTGGGCAGAGTGCAATATATATAAAACTAGCTGGGGTACCCGGCGCTGCCCAGATTAACCTGTTTTAGACATAAGCCAAATATCGATCATTTTAATCAAAACAATTGCCCAACATTTGTTTTTGTAATGCTGATGTCTTATAAATATGAGGTCTATTAAAAAAGTATCCTACCTTTTTATTTTTTTTAAAAACTATATGGATTTGAATCACGTGCGATTACATCAGCCAACCTTGAACCCTCGTGCACATGTGTGAGTTTTTTCACGCCTGTCGGTTACGTCATTCGCCTGTGGGCAGGCTTTGAGTGAGGAGTGGTCCACCCCTCCCGTCGGAATTCCTTTGTCTGAAAACTTGCTGAGAGACTGGCGCTTTGCTTTATCAAAATTTTTTCAGAACCTGTGAGGCACATCGAAGTGGACACCATTCGAGAAATTCAGCTGGTTTTCGGTGAAAATTTTAACGGCTGATGAGAGATTATGGAGTGTTACTGTCGCTTTAAGGACTTCCCACGGTGCGGGACATCGGGCAGCGCTCCGAGGCGCCGTCGTCAGCCAGTTTCGAGCTGAAAACCTCCAAATTTAAGCCTCTGTTGACCCAGGACGTCGTGAGAGAACAGAGAACTTTCAGAAGAGGTCGGGATCAGCAGTTTATCCGGACATTCCACTGTTAAAGGAGATTTTGTAATGAAAGACGTGCGGACGGATTGGCGTGTCGGCAGGCAACCACCGCCACAGGAGAAACAACTCCGTGTTGATAAACATTTGTAAAAACCAGACGGCTTTTGATGGCTTTCAGTTGAGTGAGTATCTGAGAAATTGTTTAACAGCTGGTCATGTTCCAACTTGTCCTTAAGGCTTCCAACGGAGGATGACACGGACCCATCAACCAATCACCGGGACCCGCATGCTGATGCGGTAGAGACTGTGGGCTGGACAGAGGTGGGTGACCGCTGCCATGTTCCTGTGCTGGTTGGAAACGTTTCCTGCCCAGGCCTCGTGGATACTGGATCTACTGCCACATTGATGAGACCTGATGTCATCCCAGAAGGGACCATTTTAGAGCCAACATCAGTGAGGCTGCGGACAGTGACTGGTCAGACGGCTGAAATGAAAGGCAGAGGAACTTTTGTTTTCATGGTAGGGGTTTTGACTGTGACTTTTCCGGCATGGGTGGCTGAGGTGAAAGATCCATGTGTCTTGGGCCTGGACTTTCTCAGAAGCACAGGGTGTGTAGTGGACCTCGGGCAGGTGTGCTCGTTTTGCCGGGAGGGCAGACTATCCAACTGATCCCGCACTGCAATCAGGTTCTCCCGGTGGCGCCCATCTGAAGCACTGCTGCACATTCAGAGATAGTCAGTCCTCATCTGGATGAGATCCAGCCCAGCCCGCCCACGCCACTCACCCCAGCTGTGCTGTCTGCAGATGTTTTAGCCCCGCTGGATGCCCCAGTAGATCGTATGGAGGCTATCCGAGGTATCTGGCAAGGAAGCTGCGTTGGTCTGGATGAACGGCAGCAAGTGGAACTGTGGCAGGTTCTGTGGGAATTTAAGGACATTTTTGCACTCAGTGAAAATGAAGTGGGCCTCACACACCTGCAGGAGCACTACACTGACACTGGGGATGCACGGCCCATCAAAGTGCGACCCCGTCGCTTGCCTATGATTCGACAGGAGGCTGCTGATCATGAGGTTCAAGCCATGCTGGAGATGGGCATAATCGAGCCCTCAGACAGCCCAAGGTCTTTGGCTGTGTTCATGGTCCCTAAAAAGAATAGCTCAAGGTGGAGGTTTTGCGTGGATTATAGGCCCCTAAATAAGGTGACAAAAAAAAAGACTGTTACCCCCTTCCCCGAGTCGATGAGACCCTGGATTTGGTGTCCGGTTCCTTATGGTTCTCATCACTGGACCTGCGCAGCGGGTATTGGCAGGTGCCCATCACCCAGGAATCCAGGTCAAAGATGGCATTCAGCACCACCAGGGGACATTGGCAGTTCAAGGTTCTCAGCTTTGGACTGTGTAATGTGCCTGAGACCTTTGAGAGGCTTATGGACAATGTTCTGGCCAAGGTTCCTCGACATGAGTGCTTGGTGTACTTGGACGATGTCCTCGTCCACGGGAGGTCCTTCGAGGCTGCGCTGGACTCCCTGAGGCTGGTGCTGGGAAGGATTGCTGCTGCCGGATTGAAGTTGCACCTGGAGAAGTGTCACTTTATGCAGCAGGAGGTGGAGTTCCTTGGCCACAAAGTGAACATCAAAGGCATCAGCACGCTCCAGGTGAAAATTCAGGCTATCAGGGACTGATCAGTCCCAGATAACCAGAAGCAGCTCAAGAGTTTTCTTGGACTGGCCTCTTACTATTGGAGGTTCGTGAAAGGTTTTTCCTGCATCGGAGCCCCCCTTTTCCGTCTCCTCCAGAACAACCAGCCTTTCATGTGGACACCAAACTGTCAAGAGGCATTTTCTACCCTTAAGCAGGCTCTCACAAATGCCCCTGTTCTCACCACACCAGACCCCACTTTGCCATTCTTGCTGGATACGGATGCCAGTGATGTGGGAATGGGAGCAGTGTTGGCGCAGGTGGGTCCTGAAGGGGAGCGGGTGGTGGCATATTTCAGCCGCGTTTTCAATAAGAGTGAGAGACGCTACTGTGTGACCAGACGCGAGCTTCTGGCTGTTGTTTTGGCTGCCCGGCACTTCAAGTATTATTTATGTGGCGTGCCCTTCACAATCAGGACTGATCACGGAGCCCTTCAGTTGCTGGTATCTTTCAGGGAGCCAGAAGGCCAGGTTGCAGGATGGCTGGAGGAGCTGCAGTCTTTTCACTTCAGTGTTGTGCACTGACCAGGGGCCCAGCACGCCAATGCTGATGCTCTGTCCCGGCGTCCATGTGCAGTGGACGGCTGTAGCTACTGCAACCGCAGGGATGCCAGGGAAATGGAACTCAGGGGGGAGGGGTCGGCTGCTGAACAAACATGCTGCTCTCTAGAGGTTGTTGGGGCTGCAGATTGGGCCTCTCAGCAGGAAGACGATAAAGAGTTGAAATCTGTGCGGCAGTGGGTTCAGAGTGGGGTCAGACCATCCTGGGAGGGGGTGATGGGCCTGTCAGGGACTGTTAAGGGCCTGTGGAGTAAGTTTAGCATGTTGCGTATGCTAGATGGGGTGCTCCAGTGGGCATGGAAGGAGCCTGCCACCGGGGAAGAGAGATGGCAGGTAGTGGTCCCCAAAACCCTTAGACAGACAGTGCTGAAGGCGTGCCATGGGGGTACAGGCTCAGGACACTTTGGGAGTACTAAGACCCTCCATGGGCTGCGCCAGGGGTTTTACTGCGGTCAGCATCGCCATGATGTCGAGGATTTCTGTCGGCACTGCAATGATTATGCAGCCTATAAAGGACCCCTTGATCAGTCCCGGACCCCTCTACAGCAACAAGCAGTTGGGGAACCCATAGAGAGGGTAGCGGTGGACATCATGGCCCCCTTTCCAGTGTCTGACCGAGGAAATAAGTATGTGCTCTGCGCGATGGTCTACTTTACAAAATGACCAGAAGGTTATGCTCTGCCAGACCAAGAAGCAGAAACAGTGGCAGACGCCCTGTTGGAGGGCATGTTCAGCCAGTTTGGAACACCTGACATAATCCACAGTGACCAGGGCCGGAACTTCGAGTCCAAGGTTTTCACAGCTCTGTGTGACCGGTTGAATGTGCAGAAAACACGCACCACACCGTTACATCCACAGAGTGATGGCTTAGTGGAGCGTTTTAACCGCACGATGCAGCAGCAGCTAGCAGTCCTTACTGCCTCTCACCAGCGCGACTGGAACAGACACATTCCCCTGGTCTTGATGACCTACCACTCTGCTGTCCAGAGCTCTACAAACTGCACCCTTGCCATGCTGATGCTGGGTAGGGAAATCCGGACCCCAGCTGAGCTGGTTTTTGGGCGGCCACCAGACACAACACAGGACCCACTAGGACCAGAGTATGCAAGGAAGCTGCAGGATCGTCTCAAGATAGCTCACACGTTTGCCAGAGACCAGCTGGAGAAGGCTGGCATGAGACAAAAGAGGAACTGCGATTTGAGGAGCAAAGGCAGAAGTTTCAGGGCCGGTGAACTGGTTTGGGTCTATACACCCAAACGAAAGAAAGGGCATTGTCCAAAACTGGACAGTCACTGGGATGGCCCATGCAGGGTGCTAGAGCATGTCGGGGAGGTGGTTTATAGGGTCCAAGTGCCCCCGAAGGGCAGGAAAGTAGCCCTCCACCAGTATAGATTGGCACCCTATAGGGGAGGGGCTTTCCCTTCAATTGAACAAAGTTCTACCCCGCTCCGTAGCCCAGAACGCTCAGCAGGACCAGATTCCCCAGTCTCATCTCCAGTGACATCCACTAAGCCTCTGCTGCCATCTGGGAATGAGTGTGGGCCAGCCCCACGCCGGCCACAGAGACAGAGACAGAGACCTCCACGGTTTGAGGATTATTTTTTGACCTCTTGAGGGCGAGAGGCTTCAAAAAGGGGAGGGCAGTGTAATGTTCATAGTTCTAATGTTCATGTTGTCACGCAAGGGTTAACTGTTCATGAGTTGGCAGGGGGAGTGAGAGAGAGAGGAAAAGAGGAGGGAGAGGAAGCAGCTCGGTGTTATGAGGTGTCTTCAGAGTGAGTTGTGGCTGCAACAGCAACTGTTTTCTTTTTTGAATGTTAAATAAAAGTTCTGGAAGAGAACCACGGTCTTCGGATGACTTCTCTGCAGCTAGGGGTATTACAATACATTAGTTTGTGTGTGTATTCATGTTAGTTTCCGGTGCTCAGTACATGTGAATGTGAATCATCATCAAATATTCAATATTTTGTATGTTTTTTTTTTTAAGTTGTGTGTAAGATTTGAAAGAGAGTAGCTAATTAATTGTCTGTAATATGTTTTCAAAGTTAAAAATTAAATATTTTAAAAGTTGGAAATTTTTGAATTCATACCCTAAATGGACAATGTATCTCTGGGGATACAGAGAGTAAAAATGAAAATAAAAATCATATTTTGATAAAAAAAAAAATCATGGAAGTATGTTATTATAACCTTGATACATTAGAAAATAGAAATTAATAAATTTTCAAAAAAATGTATATGTGCTTGAAGATTTAAGGGTTAACTTGCACTTGTAGATGTAGCGACAAACTGTGTTAACTGACAACGGTTTTCTGAAGTGTTCCTGAGCCCATGCGGTAAGAGCCTTTACACAATGATGTCAGTTTTTAATGCAGTGCCGCCTGAGGGATCGAAGATCACGGGCAATCAATGTTGGTTTTCGGCCTTGCCGCTTACGTGTAGAAAGTTCTCTTCTGATTATATTATGGACTGTAGATGATGGAATCCCTAAGTTCCTGACAATTGAACATTGAGAAATGTTCTTAAAATGTTGAAATATTTTTTCACACAGTTCACAAAGTGGTGATCCTCGCCCCATCTTTGCTTGTGAATGGCTGAGATTTTTGTGGATGCTCCTTTTAACACAGTGGTAAACATACCACTGTCCCAGCTTTTTTGAAATGTGTTGCAGGCATCCATTTCAAAATGAGCAAATATTTGCACAAAAACAACTAAGTTTATCAGTTTGAACATTAGATATCTTGTCTTTGTGGTGTATTCAATTGAATATAGGTTAAAGAGGATTTGCAAATCATTGTATTCTGTTTTTATTTACATTTTACACAACATCCCAACTTCACTGGAACTGAGTTTGTAGAATACAGAATGATTTAATCGAAGCAGTCAGTGATGTCATTACAAATGACATTAAAAAGATCAGTGCAACTCCATTTGTTGCTGTAAGAGTAGATCACAGATGTCACAAACCAAGCTCAGATTTCTGTTATATTGCGCTATGTGGCTAAAACTGCAGCAGACTGTGAGGTACAGGAGGTGTTTTTGGGCTTCAGTGCTGACAGACGTGCTCCTGCTATTGCTGAGTATGTCCTGAGGGTGTTGGAGAAGTACGACCCTGTTGAAAAGCTTGTAACTCAGACCTATGATGGAGCCGCTGTCATGGCCTTAGAGCTTAATGGCGTGCAAGCTTACATTAAAGAAAAAGTGTCTGAAGCTATGTTTACTCACTGTTACGCACACAAGCTGAACTTGGTGCTGTTGCATTCAGCAAAGTGCATGCCAGAGTGTTGCATGTTTTTTTTTTTTTAAACAGCTGAGGGATGAAAATGAGAGTTCTGTAACATTCTGGATGACATAAGCTATCAAATGAAGGCTAGGTTTGATCATTTTGGTGAGCTGGCTTTTCTTGGTTTGGTGGATTGCGCAAAATTCAATCAATCAATCAATCAATCAATTTTTTTTATATAGCGCCAAATCACAACAAACAGTTGCCCCAAGGCGCTTTATATTGTAAGGCAAGGCCATACAATAATTATGTAAAACACCAACGGTCAAAACGACCCCCTGTGAGCAAGCACTTGGCTACAGTGGGAAGGAAAAACTCCCTTTTAACAGGAAGAAACCTCCAGCAGAACCAGGCTCAGGGAGGGGCAGTCTTCTGCTGGGACTGGTTGGGGCTGAGGGAGAGAACCAGGAAAAAGACATGCTGTGGAGGGGAGCAGAGATCGATCACTAATGATTAAATGCAGAGTGGTGCATACAGAGCAAAAAGAGAAAGAAACAGTGCATCATGGGAACCCCCCAGCAGTCTACGTCTATAGCAGCATAACTAAGGGATGGTTCAGGGTCACCTGATCCAGCCCTAACTATAAGCTTTAGCAAAAAGGAAAGTTTTAAGCCTAATCTTAAAAGTAGAGAGGGTGTCTGTCTCCCTGATCTGAATTGGGAGCTGGTTCCACAGGAGAGGAGCCTGAAAGCTGAAGGCTCTGCCTCCCATTCTACTCTTACAAACCCTAGGAACTACAAGTAAGCCTGCAGTCTGAGAGCGAAGCGCTCTATTGGGGTGATATGGTACTACGAGGTCCCTAAGATAAGATGGGACCTGATTATTCAAAACCTTATAAGTAAGAAGAAGAATTTTAAATTCTATTCTAGAATTAACAGGAAGCCAATGAAGAGAGGCCAATATGGGTGAGATATGCTCTCTCCTTCTAGTCCCCGTCAGTACTCTAGCTGCAGCATTTTGAATTAACTGAAGGCTTTTTAGGGAACTTTTAGGACAACCTGATAATAATGAATTACAATAGTCCAGCCTAGAGGAAATAAATGCATGAATTAGTTTTTCAGCATCACTCTGAGACAAGACCTTTCTGATTTTAGAGATATTGCGTAAATGCAAAAAAGCAGTCCTACATATTTGTTTAATATGCGCTTTGAATGACATATCCTGATCAAAAATGACTCCAAGATTTCTCACAGTATTACTAGAGGTCAGGGAAATGCCATCCAGAGTAAGGATCTGGTTAGACACCATGTTTCTAAGATTTGTGGGGCCAAGTACAATAACTTCAGTTTTATCTGAGTTTAAAAGCAGGAAATTAGAGGTCATCCATGTCTTTATGTCTGTAAGACAATCCTGCAGTTTAGCTAATTGGTGTGTGTCCTCTGGCTTCATGGATAGATAAAGCTGGGTATCATCTGCGTAACAATGAAAATTTAAGCAATACCGTCTAATAATACTGCCTAAGGGAAGCATATATAAAGTGAATAAAGTTGGTCCTAGCACAGAACCTTGTGGAACTCCATAATTAACTTTAGTCTGTGAAGAAGATTCCCCATTTACATGAACAAATTGTAATCTATTAGACAAATATGATTCAAACCACCGCAGCGCAGTGCCTTTAATACCTATGGCATGCTCTAATCTCTGTAATAAAATTTTATGGTCAACAGTATCAAAAGCAGCACTGAGGTCTAACAGAACAAGCACAGAGATGAGTCCACTGTCCGAGGCCATAAGAAGATCATTTGTAACCTTCACTAATGCTGTTTCTGTACTATGATGAATTCTAAAACCTGACTGAAACTCTTCAAATAGACCATTCCTCTGCAGATGATCAGTTAGCTGTTTTACAACTACCCTTTCAAGAATTCAGTGAAATGTCACAACATTTTGACGACATGAAACTGCAGAGCCTGTCAAAATATGCCAAATTCTTTGACTTTGTGAGACTAAAGGCGGATCTTGTTGGACTGTATAGCTCACAAACTGTGAAGAGATGATTGTAAATCTCCTGCACAGCTTCTCAGCTTTTTGGCCCAGAAGGATCTCATTCAAATTGTTCCTGAGGCGACAAAGTTGCTCCAGCTAGTTCTCACTGTTCCAGCTACTACAGCATCAGTGGAGTGGTCATTCTCAGCACTGAAAAGGATCAAAACATACAGTCAGAACAGGATTGATCAAGGATGACTTGATCAATCCATTGAGACAGAAAGACTTTTAAAACTGAAGGAAGATAAGGTAGACTTCTACAAACAAGTCATTGAGGCATTTGTTCAGAAGGAGCAATGCATGGACTTCATTTATAGGTAAAGGTAAGTCCAGAATAATGTTTTTTTAATGTACTTTTTTGTGTGCTACAATTTGTATGTGTAAAGAATGCTGATATGAGATTTTAAACAACCCGTTAACTTCTGCCAATCAAACAGTGAATAAGCTACTCTGTAGGGTTCATATGTTTGTAAATCTGATTGTGATGAAGTCAGTGCCTCACCAGCCATAAACCTCACTGCACGTCACTGTAGCAAAGAACAAAAATTTTGTCATTTACCTCACTTTCAATTTTTTCAACTTATAAAAGCACCCCAAGGCTGTTGGGGTTCAGTTCTGTGGCTTGTTTTGGATGTGTTCCTTGTCCCCATGTCCTTTTGTGTCTTAGTGCTCACCTGTCATGTTGTTTTCCGGTTGAAGGTTTGTAAGTGACCATGTCTCAAGCTCTCTCTTCTGTTAGTGGTCTGCATTAGTTGTCGTGACTGAAGTTGATGCATGTGCAGTATGTGGAGGCTGATAACTTTGTGTCTGTGTGTGTACATGCGTGCCTGAGTAGGTGTGAATGTGTGCATGGTTGATCCAGTGTACTGTCGTGCATATGTAAGAATGCATGTCTGTGATGTTAATGTGTGGCGTGATTCTTCTGCTGCATACGGTGACCGGGGTTTTCCATTCATTCGTGCGCTGCTTCTGGGGGTTTCCCCGGTTGTTGTGATCCAGTTTATGTCCGCCCAGGGTTTTGGTTTTTATTTATGTTTCTTCATTGGTTTAGGTTTGTTTATGTCTCCTCAGGTTCCGTGTCAGCCCACGCTTGGCGGTTTGACAGCTGTCTTTGTGAAGCTTCCGCCTTCTCATGCTGTCAGCCGAGCACGGGGTTTATTGACAGCTGTCATGCGAAGGCTCCGCCCCTTGCACATGTAGTGTTTAATTCCTTTTGTGTGAAACATTTTGAAGCTTTTCCTATTGATCATTTTCTGTGAGTCATCACGATATTGTGTTATACATTTCTAGATTTCATGCTCAGTTTATTTTTCCACCTAATCAGATTATCTTGTTATTTTTATTTACTGATTGATTTGTTTCCCATGTGCCTCCTGTGTTCTGTTCCCACCTGTTGGTCATATGGTTTGTCATTAATTCCGTTTGTTATTTAAGTGTCACTTGGATCAGGGCTGGTGCTGGCCCATTTTTTTGCCACACATCTTGCCACACAAAAAGCTCTTTTGTCCACCTTTCGGATCATTTTGTTCCTCCGCTGGTTCCAGCTTCATTGAAGGTCTGTTCTTTAAAATTGCTTCCCTTGTTGTCACGTTTTGACAGTTGTTTTTATCATCACGTTTTTTCAGTCTCTGTTTTTTGAAGAGCTCTCGAGTTTTTGATTCTCCTGAGTTTTTTCACATCACCTCCGTTAATCTGAGAAGTAATTTTGGATTCACTGGACAGTTAAATGTTCCTCGATTTTTCACCTGACGTTTGTAAATAAACACCTTGTTTTGCACCGTATTCCTCCTTGTTTTGGCATCTGCATTCTGTGGTCCAGTTCCTAGTGTTCCAGGGTTCTAAACCGTAACAGATCGACCAGCCAGAATGGACTCCGCAGGAAGCCAACCATCTCTTTCTGTGTTTAAACAGTTCTGTGAACAGTTTAACCTCTGCTTAATTCTTTCCATGGTACATCCAAGAAGGGAGTCAAGAAACGGCAGTTGGGCACTGCTCGGACTTTGATCAGTGCCCATCCATGGGCGGTGGCTGTTTTTCCGGAGCTGTCAAATTTAGAGGGTGTTCTGGAGCATAAGGAACCCCCGGACTGGGCATGTGATCCCGTGGCATCATTCCAGGCATGTTGTCAGGACCATCAGGGTTCGCTCTCCCAAGGAGCCAGATGGCACACCCTCCTGGACGCTCCAGTTGGTGCCACCAGTGACACAGCTGGCCTTCCCGACTTTCCCACTCTTAAGTTTTTTTTGTAATCGATTTAAACTTCTGTTCAATTGTGTGCATAGCTGTTCCAAAAAGAAGAAAAAGGCAGACTTCATTAGACAGATCTGGGACCTCACTGAGTCACACCATTGGGTGTTAGACCCATTTCCAGAGTTACACTCACTGGAGGGCTTATTGGAGCAGGACCAGCTCTGCCCACATCTGGTCATACAGACTCTGAGAGGTGTTGTTTCCCAGGAAGTAACTCATTTCCAGATCCATCTGTTACTGCAACCACATCCCATCGGTTCCTCAGGAACCATCAGTTACCTCCAACTACTTACCTCTGCAGCAGTTGTAGCATCTGCACAAACCATTGTGTCTCTATATGTTGCTGCATGGCTTTCCCACTTCTCCACCCTCCTACAGCTGGTGGAGGAACTCCAGAATCCCTCCCAGTCACTGGACCGTCATACGGTGTCTGCATTCACCATCACCTTCTGCAAAGTTTTCCGTCTTCTGAGTTCGGCTGTTCCTCTGGTCAAGTCACCCAGTGCTTCCAACCCAGTGTCCTCTACGAGGACAGTCCTCCAAGATTCTCCATCAGCTGATCTTCCTCCACTCCAGCAGCCAGCAGACTATACATCATCTCTTTTGGATTCAGCCACCACTCTGCAGTCGCCGGCCCTTGACAGCTTCAGTGATTTGGCTGGGGCCCCAGGGGAGCCGCTCCTTGGCTCTGAGGTGGGCATGGGAAGCAGTAACATTGTGATTTATTACCCAGGTCCGCAGACCAGATCATCGCTGAAGGATCTGAGGTGCTCTCAGGTGGTCCACCTGCTGCCCAGGCGGCGTTCCAGAAGTTTGACTGGGAGGTCCTCTTGGATCTTGGCGGTGAGTCACCTTCTAGCTTCGGGGTGGACGGGGAACCCACTAATGGTTGTCAAATTTGTTCCAGTCTGCCACCTGGTCATCCATCTGCGGACAAGGTGGGGTCGGATGCGCTGTCCAGCTGGTCGCCTGCGGTCGAGAAGGAGCCTGGGGCTTCAGAGAGCGTTGAGAACGAAGTGAAGTAAGGCTGGATGTCCCCACTCCCGATGACAACAGTGAAGTCAGGCTGGACAGCCCTACTCACGCCGGCAGCAGTGAAGCGGGACTGGACGTCCCCACTTAGGAGGGCTGCAGCGATATAGAGGAATCTCTTGGTGGTAATTGCAATGTGGTCTCAACTTTTGGTTGTGGTAATGATGTGGATAGGTCCCATGATATTCTGTCATGTTCTCCACATCTCGTAGGTCCGATGGGGGAAGGCTTTATGTCTCCTGGTTCCCAAACCAGTTCCGGGGTTTTACAGGACAGTTAAATGTTCCTTGATTTTTCACCTGATGTTTGTAAATAAACACCTTGTTTTGCACCGTATTCCTTGTTTTGGCATCTGCATTCTGGGGTGCAGTTCCTAGTGTTCCAGGGTTCTAAACCATAACAAAGGCACTTCACAAAACAGTTCAAAAACAGTTCAACATGAATTAAGAACAACAATTATAAAACACAATTAAAAACAAAATTTGAAACAATAAAATTTAAAAGAATTAAAAAGCAGAATAACACACTATATTAACCAAAGCACTGATAATAAAAAAAAGTGTCTTCAATCTTGAATTGAAGGTCTCCATAGTACTGGACTGTTCTATCGACACTGGGAGACAATTCCACAATACTGGGGCATGATAAGAAAAGGCCCTTTGACCGACAGACCTCTTCTTCACCCTCGGGACACAAAGCAGTCATGCATCAGATGAGTGGTAGGGATGGTACATAGGGCTTAATCAAATCTGCTAAGTACGTCGATGCCAGTCCATGAACAACTTTATAGGCTAATAACAGAACCTTAAATTCTGATCTCACAGAGACAGGTAGCCAGTGGAGGAATGCCAGAACAGATGTAATATGGTCAAAGCTTCTACTCTGTGTCAAAGGTCTGGCACCAGCATTCTGAACTAATTGGAGACCCCTACAGCAACCTTGAAAATAGGACATTACAATAATCCAAAGGCATGAATCACGGTCTCAGCATCAGTCATGGACAAAATGGGATGAATCCTCACTATATTTCGCAAATGGAAGAAGGCACCTCTCGTAACATCCCTAATGTGAAAACCAAAGTACAATACAGGGTCAAAAACCACCCCAAGGTGCCTCACCCTGTCCGTGTGATGCACAACACACGGACCTAAGCCAAGCACCAGCTGATCAAATTGATGCCGACATCTTGCTGGACCAATAACCATCATTTCAGTCTTGTCAGAATTTAAAAGTAGGACGTTACTAGACATCCAACCTCTCACTGATGCAAGGCAATCCTCCAGTGTTTTTATATAATTGAGATTACCAGCAGTTATCGGCACATACAATTCATCAGCATAGCAATTTACCTCAAACTTAAAATCTCCATCCATCGGTTTTGTTGACAATACAGTGGTAGTTTGATGTAAAATGACTGAGATTGTCTGTGTTGTGTTGATCAGCTGATTTTTGCTGCCAAAATGGCCAAAAGTGGGTTTGGTTACAGGTAAGCTGAAAACCTCATGTATGCGCACACAAATCCTGGAACCGTGATGACTCCAACATGACTGGCTGTATGACCTAGCACGTATACTGTTAGACCCAACATAGCTGATCTTGGAGGTAGCTACCGCTGATGTAAATCTGTCAGTTTGTTTGATGAACTCAGCAGTCTGCAAAATATTTTTGTACTTCACCTTGACTTGTTGCCAAGTTTTTTTCTTTGCCAAAGATTGGGTCAACAGAGAAATTTATACAGTGTAGTTTGTGGGGTTATAAAGGGACAGTTCAGTGTCTCACCCATGTAGCCTGATGCCTGTGACCAACCTAATCAATTTAGACCCAACTTATTTCATTTTCTAAAACCATTCAGTCATTTTATTTTGACATTATTTTACTGTGAACCCTTTGGGGAGGTGATGGTCTAGTGATTTAGCATTACCATTGTTGTCTGTGTTCTTGCTCTGGGGGTTGGTAAGGTTAGACCTTACTTGCGTGAAGCACCTTGAGGCAACTATGTTGTGATTTGGCGCTATATAAATGAAAATAAATTGATATTGAAAGGGCCTTTGGGCAAGGTCCTTGATCCCCTAGTTGCTCTCGGTGTGTAGTGAGCACCTTGTATGGCAGCACCCTCACATCGGGGTGAATGTGAGGCATTATTTGTAAAGTGCTTTGAGCATCTGATGTAGATGAAAAGCACTATATAAATGCAGTCTATTTACTTTGACTTACTTTTTTGGTGATCATAGGCTTCAGCTCCACATAAGCCTCCATTAGTAGCGATCTGGGGTAAAACATAGGGTACACATTGTTAAGGATTTTATATATATATATATATATGTTATCACTGTTAAACATTTGTACCTTCGTCTTCTTTCTTATGAAAACGGTGTTGTGCTGTTTGCACTTCACCCTGAGAATGTATGTGTTATTCAACCTTGTTTTAGCTTTGTCTTCTTTCTCATGAGAACGGTGTTGTGCTGTTTTGCACCTGTCTTAACCAAGCCTGAGAATTCAATTTTGTTTTAGCACTCTGGGGTCAATCTGAACTGGGAATGAAGGACTGGATGTACTTATTGTTATAACATAACTTTGTTTTCGTAGCCGCTAACGACTGGGAGTAAAAGAACTGAAGGTTGAATTTTGACTGATTGTGATGCTTAGTGTTCCAGGCAGATGCAAAACAGCTGATAACTGCAACAGACGAACGAGATGTGCTGACCTGAAGTGTTCTTCCTTACAGCTGCACTTGACGTATGCGTTTATGTTATGGGAAGAAACTTGTCTTGCGTCATTACCCCCACCCTTAGGACAAGTTTCTTGTTTATGTGATGAGGGCGTCTCTTAATAAAAAGAGCGGAAAAGCAGGCCAGACTTTAGTGTAGCCTTGGTGTACAGCCTGGCCGCACTCCGCGCGTAATATTTGACTTTCTGTCTCACTGGTGTTTCTTGACTCTGTTTGTCTTGTTAAAGGTTTTAAAAATGTTTGGAGGAGAAAATACCCAACATTGACTGGGGGCTCAGTCCGGGATCTCAACAATACCGGAGGTGTCCAGCGGAGGTCGTCAAGTCCAGACGTAAATCCTTGGCCAAGGTCCGATCGATTGATCGTGTCTGCAATTGTCGACCACCGTTGGCATCGTCTGGTTGACGAGATTTTCCCGAAGAAAACAGACAGGAAGTCGAGTCAGTGAGTAGAATTTCTTTGTAAATAGTACCGAGTGAGTGGTGATCAGATCACATAAACAGTTAAATTCCGCAAGCGATGATACAGAATCGTCTGTTAATGCAAAGCAGTTAAACTCTGTAAGGAGGGTGCGGACTCCTCTGTTTATATACGCGTACCGGTAGGGGATAAAAGTGATCACATAAAACAGTTAAACTCCGTAAGCGATGGCGTGGAATCGTCTGTTAATGCAAAGCAGTTAAACTCCGCGAGGAGGGCGGACTCCTCTACGGTTGCGAGGGACGCAAGTAGTTAAATTCCGGAAGGAGGATACGGACTCCTCTGTTTTAATACGTAAAGGAAATCCCGGGTAGAAATATGTGCACTGTAAAAAGTAGTTAAATTTGGCAGGGACGGCGGAGTCCCCTAATGCAGGACAGTAGTTAAATTTCATGGGAGGGCGAGCTCCCCTGGCATAAGAATGCGCGTACGATTATTAGGAGTGTTTCTATGTGTAAATAGTGTTTTGTGTAAGTGTAAATAACTGTGTGAAAGTGCAATACTTTGGACAACGTTAGTGACAACCGTGCGTGTGGAAGCAGAGGCAAGTGATTCCGCTTCCTACGGGGAGGTGAAAGGAATCAACCACACGACGGCAAATTAATTGTCACGTCCAAAGAAAGTGTGAAAACTTCAGATTTAGAACACCCTAGGTGTGCCCCCGTCTGAAGTCCAAATTATAACAAGGGATAATAAAAATGGGGGGTAAGACGTCTATAAATAAGGAAAATTTATCAACTGACGACTGGAAATTTATGGAAGCAAAAAAAATCCAAAAACAACAAAAAATTGGAGACCTGGATTAATAAACATGACTTTGACGGACGACTGAACCTGATCAGTATACAGAAGCTAAAGAAGGAGTTAGAACAGCAACATAAAGGTGATGAGAAAAAGATGCAGAAAGTAGGGGCAGATTTAGTGGCATTTTGGGAGGAGGAAGCAGAGAACAGACAGAAGGGAGCAGAGAAGCAACGATTAGAGAAAGCAAGGAAAAAGAAAGCTGTAGGTAAGGCAGAAGAAGATGTGATAATTCAGCACAGAGAACCAGAACAACCTCAGCAACCACCGCCGGCTGGATCGTCGGTGACAACACCTTTATCTCCTCTACCAGAGGATGACGATGTACCGCCACCACAGTATGATTTAGCAGTAAAACCTAAGGTAAAAAGTGAAAAACCAGAAAAAACCACAAACACGCAGTCAAGCGAAAGTGCCCACAGCCCCTCCCATGGTGGAACACAGTGACCAGGGAGGTGCCTATCCTATGATAGAAGTACCAAATCCTCGTGCAGGAACAGCAGGACAGCGATCAACCATGCTCGTATATCGAACATGGAATGCTGATGATATCAAAGCAGCAGTCGACATGATACCATCGCCACATGTCGATATTGAGGGATTTATGCAGGATATAGAAAACATTAGAAATTCTTACCACCTTAGTGGACCTGAAGTCCAACAGGTGTGGATGAAAGCATGTGGCCCTAAAATGGAGTCAGATACGCGGAGACTGGAATCCTGCAGACCAGGATGGCGTACCATTGCCACATGATGATCCAGTCTTGAAAACAAGAGTGGAAGCTATGATTACACGGGCAAAAGGTGTGTTAGGACCAAAGATAAATTATACTGAAATTACCAGGACAACTCAGAAAGAAGGAGAACCATGGATAGAGTTTAGATGCAGATTTGAGAGTGTATTTAGAGTCCATAGTGGCATATTGCCAGGAACACCAGTGTATGAAAACAAATTGAAAAATGTTTCACCTGTGAAGCTGACAATGACCGATTTGATTCATGATGGCAACTCAACAGCTGTCATAACAGTAACAGGTGCCACTGAAGATGTTTTAAAATTGAGATTCACAGGTATGCCATTACATGTGTCACTTTGTAAACCATATTTGACAGAATGGCAAGAATTGGGACTGACAGTCATAACAGCTTTGTCAGCCACTGATTGGAGCAGAGTTGGACCACGAACGGAGTTCAGTCCATCAACTAAATTGTATAAAGTGCCAGTTAATGTCTCATTGGTGCTGACAGCTGGAACACACATTGATGTGTCCACTTCACAATCCTGAGTGTTTCAGTTGAGTCCTGAAGAGGATGATCTTCTCTCTTCTGTACCATCAGGATTGTGGACAACAGGTCCTTCAGACGTAGGACTGATAAAAAATGCACAACCTGTAGTTATAAGAACAAAAACAGAATACAGACCATGTGTAAGACAGTATCCATTGAAACCTGATGCAATTGAAGGAATCAGGCCAGTAATAGAGAATTTATTAACAGCAGGAGTAATAGTGCCATGTCCAGATTCACCATGTAACACACCCATATTTCCTGTAAAAAAAGGCTCCGCCCTCAGTGGGATGGAGAATGATTCAAGATCTGCAGGCAGTAAATGCTGCTGTAGTAAAAAGAGCTCCATGTGTACCAGATCCGCACACACTGTTAAGCTCATTGAGATTAAATTCTAGTTGTTTTTCTGTAATAGATATCAGTAATGCATTTTTTTTTTTTTTCCGTACCAGTACACCCAGATAGTCAATTCTGGTTTACTTTTACCTTTAAAGGACAACGATATACATTCACCAGATTACCGCAGGGTTACGCAGAGAGCCCAACTATTTATTCTCAAGTCATGTCAGCATGCTTAGCCAATTTTGTTCCACCGGCAGATAGCCAACTATTAGTGTATGTCGATGACATTTGATTGCCTCTGACACACGAGAAAACTGCATAACTGACACAGTAGCATTATTATGTTTCTTATTTGATAATGGCCACAAAGTGAGTAAAAACAAAGTTCAGTTGTGTAGGGATAAAGTAAAATATTTAGGACATGAATTATCAGCCACAGGGCGCACGATCCTGTCTGACAGGAAGGAAGCAATTTTGCACGCTCCAAAACCACAAACCAAAAAGCAGATGATGTCATTTTTTGGACTGACTAATTACTGCAGGGCATGGATTCCCTGTTATGCAGAATTGACTAGTCCACTTTCTGATTTGATGTACAAGGATGATATTTCAATGTCAACCGTGTTGGAATGGAACAAAGATGCTGAGGAAGCTTTTGTAAAAGTAAAACAAACATTAGTGTCATCCACAGTTTTGGCACTACCAGATTATAGTAAACCATTCATTCAAACAGCTGATTGTAAGAATAAGTTCATGACTAGTGTTTTGGTTCAAGTGTATGGCTCCAAATTGAGGCCAGTTGCCTACTACTCATCTAAATTGGATGCAGTAGCAAGTGCTTTACCACCATGCGTACAGGCTGTTGTTGCAGCCTCTATGGCTGTTCAAAGTAGCAGTAATGTTGTTCTATTCCATCAGTTGACACTGAAAGTTCCACATGCAGTTTCTGCACTTCTGTTGCAGACAAACATGAGCCTTTTGTCCCCAGCAAGACATCTTTCGTGTATGTCCTTGCTATTATCACAACCACACCTTACGGTAGAGCGCTGTACAACATTGAATCCATCCACATTGATACCCTTACCTGAGGATGGTGAGCCGCACAATTGTCTTGATGTAGCTACGGTCTGTACGAAAGCACGCCCAGACCTCCAGGACACACCCATCCCAAACAGTACAATTGTGTATGTGGATGGTTCTTCCACTAAAAATGCTTATGGACAAACACAATCTGGATATGCTGTTGTCACAAATTCAGAAGTATTGGATTCTGCTTCATTGCCATCGTCATTTTCAGCACAAGCAGCTGAATTAGTTGCTTTAACTGCAGCTTGCTATCTGTTTAAAGGTACGGCTGTATCAATTTATACAGACAGCCAGTACGCTTTCAACACAGTGCATGTGTTTGCAAAACTGTGGGAGGAGCGTGGAATGGTGACATCATCTGGAAAGCCAGTGACTCATGCCACTCTCCTAACTGCCCTACTGCAAGCTGTGAAGTTGCCTCAACAAATTGCTATATGCAAATGTGCGGCTCACACCAAAGGCTCTGACAGTGTTTCAAAAGGAAATGACGTTGCTGACAAAACCGCAAAGGCGGCAACAGCTCTTTCTATTTTTCTCCTATATGACACCCCTCCGGATATGACCACAAAAGAAACCCATATTGCCAAAAAATATGTTTAAATGGGCAGCTATTATGAGCCATGGCGTGACGCATGTCTCATCAGGGGGTATGATATCGCAATTGCAATCTATTTTTTGTCTTTATGGGTTCGATGCATATGCAAAACAGCATTGTAGAGCATGCATGATATGTGCAAAACACAACTCACAAGGCAATTTGAGACCCCAAAGAGGCAAATTTCCAACACCACAATATCCCTTTCAAGTGATTCATATGGATTATATACAGCTGAGTAAACATGAAGGGAAGGAATTTTGTTTAGTCATAATTGATGCCTTCTCAAAATGGGTAGAATTGTTCCCTACAAAACATGCAGGTGCACTTACAGTGGCTAAGGCATTGTGCAAAGACATCATTCCATGATTTGGAATACCAGAAACAGTCTATTCAGATAATGGAGCGCATTTTGTTAATACAATAGTGCAATACGTAGGAGAAGCGCTACAGGTCAATCTCAAAAATCATTGTGCTTATCAACCACACAGTGCCGGATTAGTGGAAAGGACAAAGGGCACATAAAAGGGCGCAATAAAAATAAGATTAAGGAAATGTATAGAAGAGACAAAACAAACCTGGATTGAATGTTGGACCTAGTGAAATTGTATATGAGAATAACACCAACACCATCAGGGTTAACACCATTTGAGATACTTTATGGACGACCATATCGTCTACCAATTTTGACATGGATACTAAAACAGCAGATGAGGAACAAACATTAGCAAATTTTATGAAAAAGACATTAACACAGAAAGAGATAACTTAAACACATTTACTGCCGAATAATTTTGATCTTCCACAGGACGGCCTTCCGGTAGTCTAGCCAGGAGACTGGGTGTTCATCAGAGTCCAGTCCTCGTTGGGAAGGTCTATACCGAGTGCTGTTAACAACACCAACTGCAGTAAAGATAGCGGAGAGATCAACGTGGATACATCACTGTAAGATACAGCGTGTGTTGGCGGCCTCCACAGTGTAAGGGGAAGTCTGGCTACAAAGGGAGTCTATTTAATTAGCAATAGATTGTCTCAATGCCAGTGAAGCAGGGAGATCCTTGCACTATTAGGTGAGGTGGTTAACAACACTGTATCCTAGCAATCATGACTGAACTACAGCAGACCCCGGAGCGGCGTGCTCAGCGCCGCCGCTGCCGGACTGTTGGTAGGGCAGCCGGTTGCGTTGTGATCTTAGTGTGTTTCGTGCTCCTCGGATTCCTGGCCTGGTGGTTGACCCAAGAATTGCAGCTCACTGTGGACCGAGCCAGAGAACAACGCAAGCAACGTCAGAAGAGGTTTATTCATAATGTGAACGAGACAGATGGACACCCTCATATATACCATACTAATATGTGGTACAGATATGTTCATTTATTGGCTATGGAATTACGTTACTAATTGTTATGTTTGTTCGCAAATACCTATATCCTCAACACACCCAGCTCTGACAGCTAAACCGTACCCTGCTAGGGTGACAGAATGTCTTATCATACGGATACATAATCAAACTGTATTTCGGGGGCAGCAGTTCTCAGCAAATCTGATAAGATGTAACACCACTTGCCTCAGTGCAACCACTTATATGATAGGGATTTCAACAGAGGATGTACAAGCGTGCCCAAGTGCTGCTCCATTGACTAGACTGAAGGGAAACGCAAAAATATCATCACGTTAAATTGTCATCACAACGGCCATTCCCAATTTGCTTTTACGGGACAGGGAATAAAAATGTAGGTAAAATTAAGAAACGTCTGTGTACCCAAACGTATGTTTTATCAAATAATTTAAGCCTAACCAAAACATAATATGTGGATGGTACTTATCTTCATCACATTGGATGGGGATGTAATTATACAGGCTCCTGTCCATGGGGAACGGATGAATCATGTGCTTATGTTAGTAAGTTTTTGCTACCACCTGTAAATGGTACTCCGGTGTATGATGACATCTATTGGCTTTATGGTTCCAGACTGTACATGAGTCTCCCACCAAATTGGGGTGGTGTGTGTGCACCTACCCAGGTGACTGACCATACATATGTGGTAGGACCTCCACAGAGAAGAATGGCAGCACCAGACGGAGGAGATTGATATACCCAGATGTGTTACCACATAATCACATGTGGGGCTCGGATGTACTAAAGGACCAAAAAATTGTGGTCTGTAGGAGATAAAATAGCACATTCATTGTTCCCCTGGATAGGAGTGGGAAAAAAATTCATTAATGATTGAAACTCTGAATTATTGATTGGGTCTGTTCATGAATGTAACTAAAAAAAATAGTAGCAGCTCAAAACACTGAAATAGATGCTTTACGTACCATGGTGATGCAAAATCACATGGTTTTAGACTTGCTTACTGGTTCACAGGGAGGAGTTTGTGTTCTGCTGAACACAACATGCTGTACTTTCATCCCAGACTCCATTCATTCAGTGGATATGCAGGACGCATTGGAAGAGCTGAATAAACTTCGTGATGCAATGCATAAAGACACCCTAGCCGTGAACCGGTGGAATCCCTGGTCCTGGTTGACTTCAGGACCATGTTGGCAGTTACTATTGAAAATGGTGACACCAGTTATTATAGTCCTAATTCTGATTGGACTTTGCATGTGTTGTGTGATCCCTTATATCAAAACAATGGTTGGCAAAATGGTGTCAAATACATTTGTACAGTGTAATCTGGCCTTCCAACAAACTATGCCAAAATATCAAGCATTGAAACAGTCAGACCTTAGTGGAGAAAACTGTAATGACTGTACTGAGAATTATGATGATATTGAAAAGCTCACAACTCCAGTTCAAGCTTGAACTGTTGACGTGATGAGTTAACACACTCTTAGCCTATGAAGCTTTAGCTGAAAAAGTAATAAGACAAGTGGTGTAGTCGAATAATACAGAAAAAACAGTTCATTTATACCAGTCGGTAGGAGTGATGTATGGTGGTGGTGTGGTGATAACAGAATCTTTGACAGACTGCCACAAAATGTGTCAGGTTATTGTGCATTAATATCATTATTGTTACCCATGACCCCTGAAGACGTTACGACATATGCAGCCTCTCTTATTCCTGAGGATTGGCAGAAAGGCATAGCCAGACATAGAGTAAAAAGAGATTGGAAAGGAGTAGGAAATCCAACATATATTGACGCAATAGGAGTCCCCAGAGGAGTGCCTGACGAGTATAAACTGGTTGATCAAATAGCAGCTGGATTCGAATCTTCCATCTGTTGGTGGTGTTTAATTAATAAAAACGTGGACAGAATAGATTAAGTTAATAAACTAACTAACTAAGCTGGGTGATGCCTACTGTATGTTTAACAGGTGATAAACAGGTGGGAAATGTTAAGGATTTTATATATATATATATATATGTTATCACTGTTAAACATTTGTACCTTCGTCTTCTTTCTTATGAAAACGGTGTTGTGCTGTTTGCACTTCACCCTGAGAATGTATGTGTTATTCAACCTTGTTTTAGCTTTGTCTTCTTTCTCATGAGAACGGTGTTGTGCTGTTTTGCACCTGTCTTAACCAAGCCTGAGAATTCAATTTTGTTTTAGCACTCTGGGGTCAATCTGAACTGGGAATGAAGGACTGGATGTACTTATTGTTATAACATAACTTTGTTTTCGTAGCCGCTAACGACTGGGAGTAAAAGAACTGAAGGTTGAATTTTGACTGATTGTGATGCTTAGTGTTCCAGGCAGATGCAAAACAGCTGATAACTGCAACAGACGAACGAGATGTGCTGACCTGAAGTGTTCTTCCTTACAGCTGCACTTGACGTATGCGTTTATGTTATGGGAAGAAACTTGTCTTGCGTCATTACCCCCACCCTTAGGACAAGTTTCTTGTTTATGTGATGAGGGCGTCTCTTAATAAAAAGAGCGGAAAAGCAGGCCAGACTTTAGTGTAGCCTTGGTGTACAGCCTGGCCGCACTCCGCGCGTAATATTTGACTTTCTGTCTCACTGGTGTTTCTTGACTCTGTTTGTCTTGTTAAAGGTTTTAAAAATGTTTGGAGGAGAAAATACCCAACACACATCTTTTCCACTATGTAATCAGGAAACCTGTGATTGACCCATGATGTCTTTTAAAGACAGTAATTAAGGTGCATTTATGAGAATTGTTTGAACCTGAGCCTAATGCCCCAAATGGATTTGCACCCTCTGGCAACTTGTTTTTGCATCCACTGTTAAGGTGCGGGCCAAATATTTTCTCCATGTGTCTGTCTTGGTTTCCTTCCAGTATTGAATTAACATAAATGATACTGCATGGTCTGACTATGGTGGCTTTTACCCCGTCGACTGCCCCTAGGACAGTGCATCTGTCCCTTTACACTCTCCTTGCGGATAGTGAGTCTTTCTTGGTGTGAGAATCAGAATTACATTACATCCCAGAATATAATAGAGAATGGGTTATGGCTGGCACCAAGAACCCGAAACTATGCAATGATGTAACATCCTGTTGTAGCTTGGTGACAACATAGCTCAGACCCTGCAGTGGAAACTTTTTTCTGGGTCAGATGCTTTCAAAACCACAAAATCTAGTCCAAATACTAGTCATCTGTAGAAACTTAAAGTTACGTCTGACAAATCTCCAATCTGGTTCTGAATATGGTAAAGAACTAATTCTAATGGTGACTCTAATATTATTCAACATAAAAAAACACAAACTGAACTTTCAAATATTATATTGTTAATCAAAGAAAGATAGAACTGTATTGAGTATCTGTATCAAAAAATAGCTCGTCATACCATGTTTATTTATCCATTTGATGACGTTGAAAAAAATGTTTACTTTGCAACACAAATTATTTCCTGTCAGATCCTGTGCTTTATTAAACAAATGATATGACAACAGTCTTTGACTGGTGCTTTTGACTGTTTAGATTTGGTCACGGTGATGGTGCTTACAGGTATATTGTCATTTTTATTTTTGTGACGGTTGCTGAAGTATGATTGTTCTAAAATTGCTGAGTAAAATTCTCGGCTGAATTTGTTCAGGTTAGATTAACCCCATGCAACCGAGTGGGGTCATTTTTGACCCGGGGCATATATTTTTGTGCACCATTTTTCAAATTTTAAATCGGAATTTGCCAGTCTATTTGTCCTGCATTGTTCATAGAATTTTACAAGGATGGGCCGATCCATGTGGCAACTATAATCCAAACTTGTGCAGGGTCACTTATAACCGCACGAATACCTGAGATGTTCGATATTAAAGCTTCAGATGGTATTATAATTTGCCAACTCTAATCATTACATTTTACTCTTTTGCAGGGAAGCAAACAGACCCAGAATAGCAAGATTTACAGCTGCACAAATGTTGAGATTCAAAATTTATTTCCAAAGCACATTTAAAATGACAACCGTCGACCAAAGTGCTATACAATAAAAATGGGCATTAGGTTATGCCCAATAATAAGTAAATAAATAAATAATTTAAAAATAACAATAAAATTACAGCAGGCAATAAAAATAATAAAAAATAAGTTGATAATAGAATAGAAAATAGATGTGGACTCACTGGACCACAGCAAGGAGACACATGGGATGCATGCAAGTCAGTATTTGATATTTCAGCATTTGGATTGGATTCAGCAGTTTGTTTGTTTTTTACCTTTAAAAATAATGAAAGATTTAACATGGCTGGAACGAAATCATTATATTGCTTCACTTCTTAGGACTTTGTCATATATCAAAGGGTCAGTGGCAACTATGCCATCAAGCTAATGCTGAGCCTCGGCTCGTGTGTCATACATCACACTGACAAAGTGAGGAACCTTTGTGTAATTTTTCATCCTACGTTGTCCTTTGACCTCCACATTAGAGATATTACAAGGACTGCTTTCTTCCACTTGCGAAATATAGCAAAGATTCGTCCCATCCTGTCTATGGCTGATGCTGAGACCCTGATTCATGCATTTGTGTCTTCTAGATTGGACTACTGCAATGTTCTATTTTCTGGTTTATCGCAGTCCAGCACTAGAAGTTTCCAATTGGTTCAAAATGCTGCTGCCAGATTTTGACAGAAAGCATAAAGTTTGACTACATTACACCCATTTTGGCGTCTCTTCACTGCCTTCCTGATCATATTTCAAGGTTCTGCTACTAGTCTATAAAATTATTTATGGACTGGTACCTCCCTACTTAGCTGACCTAATTAAACCCTACGTACCGGTCTGGGCTCTGCGTTCTCAGGGTGCAGGACTACTTTGTCCCTAGGGTGCAGAGGTGGGACAAAGTCTCTGTTAAGTCATTCTCAAGTCATCAATCTGCAAATCCCAAGTCAAGTCTCAAGTCACCTTGCAAACAATTGGTGGTCATTATGACTTGAGACTTGACTTGGGACTTGCTGATTCATGATTTGAGGGTGACTTGATGGTGAGTTCGTCCCATCTCTGCTGGGGTGAATTTAAAGTCTGCGGGCCATAGAGCTTTCTCTTATCGTGCCCCTGTTCTGTGGAATGATCTCCCTGCATCAATAAAACAGTCAGATTCTGTAGAGACTTTCAAGTCCAGATGCACTTATTTTCCCTTTTGTATGAATAGCATGCTGACATAGTATGTTACTATGCTTTTTACTCTTTACTCTGCCGCAGCCTCAACTTTAGATAAAGTCTGGGTCTTTTAGTGAAGTTTAGGGCTAGTGGCCGGTGATCACCTTAGTATTTCTTCTGTTTTTCTTGTTGCTTAATGCTGACAAATTATACTGTATTTGTTGTCTTTCTGATGCCTGATTCTGTTTTTTTCTCTGTTTGAGGTGCAGCTCTATCCAGAGGTGGGTGTGGGTGTGTTCTTCTGCAGGCCTCCTGTCCTGTGCACCAGCATGGACTCCTCAAATTTCCTGTATATTTGTATTGTCAATTGTGTCTGTATCATGGCCCAAGCAGAGGGTCACCCCTTTGAGTCTGGTCTGCTTGAGGTTTCTTCCTCAAATCATCAGAGGGACTTTTTAATTCCCCCTGTTGCCTGTGTTCTTGCTCTGGGGGTTGGTAAGGTTGGACTTTACTTGTGTGAAGAGCCTTTAGGCAACTTTGTTGTGATTTTGTGCTCTATAAAATAAATTAAATTAATCATGTTGTTTTGACTGAAATATGTTGTTTAATGCATCACTGAGTCATTTGGTTTCATAGTTTTGATGTTATCATTTCTGGTGATGTTGTCATTCAGTTGAAGAAGAACAGAAGACTGTGGAGTAAGACATGGAGGAGGAGGATGAAGAAGAAGAAAATGAAGCCGTGGTCATCTTGATCTGGACGATGTTTTAATGGTACAATCTCACGTCCATCTGCCCGGCTTCAGTGAGGTCAAAAACCTAGCCCTTCTCCTGGTGGAACTGACAGATGAAGGTGATCAGCATAGTGCTCCTGCCAGTATTCAGAATAAAATTGTCACTGCTGCTGCTGCTCTTCATGGCCGTGATCGCACTTTCAAGAACTTCCAACGTACGTACGAGTCAAACCGGGACTGCACCCTATTTGATCGATGTAGTGGCGCTGACAGTCCTGAAAACAACAGAAAGTCAGTGGCAGAAAACAAAATATATTTACATTTTGACCAGCTGCACATACAAATCCACCACCCCAGCTGGGGTTTGAGGGAGTGTATGATCTCTTTGAAACAAGTAGAGGACCAGGAACTGATGAGATGGCTGCAGTCCTCGTCATAATGAATCATCTCATATATATTTATTACCTTAACAGTGCCAATATTTAGTTTCCCAAGTGTTATGATATGGAAAAGTGTATTCACGTCTTTGAAAATTCTTTATCAAAATCGGCTACAAAGAGGACTTGCTTGAATACAGTGATAAAGTGTATTTTATTTGAACTGAATCATCTGGTATTACAAGTAATATCTCTATTTCAGTATTAATGTTTTGTGTGAAGCTATACTAATTGATGTTATATATTCTGTTGTGTACATATTTTAAAGCCTGTAATTGTTAATATGCATCTGCTTTTACAACAGAAATAAGAGAACTTTTTAAACACACATTTCTTTGTCGTTGTGTACATACAGTGAGCAAAATAAGTATTTGAACACCCTGCGATTTTGCAAGTTCTCCCACTTAGAAATCATGGAGGGGTTTGAAATTTTCATCTTAGGTGCATGTCCACTGTGAGAGACAATCTAAAAAAAAATCTGGAAATTACAATGTATGATTTTTTAAATAATTTGTTTGTATGTTACTGCTGCAAATAAGTATTTGATCACCTACCAACCAGCAAGAATTCTGTCTCTCACAGACCTGTTAATTTTTCTTTAAGAAGCCCTCTTATTCTGCACTCTTTACCTGTATTAATTGCACCTGTTTGAACTTGTTACCTGTATAAAAGACACCTGTTCACACACTCAATCAATCACACTCCAACCTGTCCACCATAGCCAAGACCAAAGAGCTGTCTGAGGACACCAGGGACAAAACTGTAGACCTGCACAAGGCTGGGATGGACTACAGGACAACAGGCAAGCAGCTTGGTAGAAGACAACAACTGTTATGATTATTTATTAGAAAGTGGAAGAAACACAAGATGACTGTCAATCTCCCTCGGTCTGGGATTCCATGCAAGATCTCACTTTGTGCGGTAAGGATGATTCTGAGAAAGCTCAGAACTACACAGGAGGACCTGGTCAATGACCTGAAGAGAGCTGGGACCACAGTCACAAAGATTACATTAGCAACACATGATGCTGTCATGGTTTAAAATCCTGCAGGGCAGCACGGTCCCCCTGCTCAAGCCAGCACATATCCAGGCCCGTTTGAAGTTCACCAGTGACCATCTGGATGATCAGAGGAGGCATGGGAGATGGTCATGTGGTCAGATGAGACCAGAATAGAGCTTTTTGGAATCAACTCCACTTACCATGTTTAGAGAATGAGAACAACCCCAAGAAAACCATCTCAACCATGAAGCATGGGGGGTGGAAACATCATACTCTGGGGGTGCTCTTCTGCAAAGGGGACAGGACGACTGCACCGTACTGAAGGGAGGATGGATGGGTCATGTGTTGTGAGATTTTGGCAAACAACCTCCTTCCCTCATTAAGAGCATTGAAGATGGGTCATGGCTGGGTCTTCCAGCATGACAATGACCCCAAACACACAGCCAGGGCAACTAAGGAGGGGCTCCGTAAGAAGCATTTCAAGGTCCTGGAGTGGCCTGGCCAGTCTCCAGACCTGAACTCAATAGAAAATCTTTGGAGGGAGCTGAAACTCCAAACCTGAAAGATTTGGAGAAGATCTGTATGGAGGAGTGGACCAAAATCCCTGCTGCAGTGTGTGAAAACCTGGTGAAAAACTACAGGAAACGTCTGAACTCTGTTATGACCTCTTGCAAACAAAGGCTACTGTACCAAATATTAACATTGATTTTCACAGGTGTTCAAATACTTATATGCAGCAGTAACATACAAATACATTATTTAAAAAAAAATCATACGTTGTGATTTCCGGATTTTTTTTTTTTTTTTTTTTTTAGATTATGTCTCTCACAGTGGACATGCACCTAAGATGAAAATTTCAGACCCCTCCATGATTTCTAAGTGGGAGAACTTGCAAAATTGCAGGGTGTTCAAATACTTATTTTCCTCACTGTATAATGTTTGCCATAAAAACAAAACACCAACAAAAAAGTTCTTTCTGATTTGCAACACAATTTGTTTGTTTATTCATTTATTTGAGGGACAATGTGCAGCATCATTAAACTCATTTTTTTTTTTTTTTTTTTTTTTGCCAGCTTGCACTCGACCGAGACGGACGCACTTTTCTCTTCTCCCTCCCTCCTTATCTCTCCTGCTTCTGTGGCGTGTTGTCTGTGAGGCTGCAGCTTTGCTCTTCTGGAAAACGACAAAAATGGATCTGTTAAAGTGGTCTCTGAACGCAATTGACACTATTTTTTCTACAAGACATTCGGGGGCGGAGGACCCGACCTGTCCTGCCGGGACGCATGTGATGGGTTACGTGATGGACTCGTGGAGGAGATGGCAGGTCATGTGCCTTTACATGCTTTCTGTGGAGGACGTTGAAGATGTGTACATATTCGGCTTGGTGGTGACCGGCTTTCTGATGTGTGGAGCGGGCACTTTGCTGGTTTACCGGAAAATCAAGAAAGTGGAAGCAGCTTTGATTGGTCCTTCCAGGCTGCCCTACATGATTGATTCGATTGGGAAGGCAGTGGCTGCGCAGTCGGCGGGGGTTAACCGCGTGTTGGAAAACATCTCGAGCAGGATTGCGGCCCTGGAAACCCGCTATGACCGTCTGTGAAGACCACATTCTACATTCAGATGCATTGAGAGCCACTCTGTTCTCAGAACTGTGGAATCTTTCAGGCGTCTGCTAATCTGGCTATTCATTTGACTTCCCCAAATACAGCTGCACTTCAAGGTCGCTGTGATAAAACCTCCTCAGAAGATCAACACTTAAGCCTCGCTCCCTGGTCTTCCCCCCTCCCCTCAGCTTCTCCAGCTCTGTTAGAACTGTTCAGGACTGCGCAGGGCTGCTCCCTCCCCCTCCAGGATTGTCGGACAAGGCCGTTGATGGCGCCAAACAGGCTGCCTCCGGAGTGTTCTGATAAACTGGTCCTTTCAAATCTCGGTTGTCATCCTGTGTCCTTGTTTTTGTCTCTGTGATTATTGTTTTTCTGTGCTGATGGGGATTTTTTTCCCTCATTGCTGCTGTGTAATGCAGCAGCTATGAGGGTTTTTTTTCTTCTCCTTTTCCCTCGTGTTTTGCTTTCATATATATGTTTTATGTACCGGGCCGGCCCATGTGTTGTGTGTGTGTTGTTTGTTATGGGTCGGTGTTGGTTTGCTCAGCCCTGCTGTTGACCAAGGCAGGGATGTACATCTGGAGCTGGTCCCCGGGCGCCTAATGGCGACTTCTGCTCCTACTGGCAATTAGGATTGGGCTAAATGCAGTAGACACATTTCATTGTGCAGGGAACATGTTCATGTTCTATATTGTGCATATGACAATAAATTTCTTTGAATCTTGAATCTTGAATCTCATCAGGCAGAGATGAGTTGTACCAGATTATAGCTGAATAGCTAATTTACATCTGCAGTCCCTAGGTACATCAAATAATTTAACCATAAATAAATTAAGAAAAGAAATCACTTTGCACATCCCTTGATGACAGGTGCGTAAGAGAAGGCACAAAGGCTGCTAAACAAAAAACTCTCGCACACTGCCTCACTTGCAACACAACACAAGGGTGAATTTAATCAAGCAAACAAGCAAGCAATGTTTCGGCCAAAGGCCATCATCAGGCAAATAATTTCCATGAATGAAAAGCCATCTTAAATAGGGTGTGGCTGATTACATCACAGGATGTTGTCATAGAAAAAAACATAACCTTTTTAATATACACTTCCATAAAACTCATACAATAATATATGTCACAATAAAACATATTACATAAAAAACAGATATATAAGACAGCTCAATAGACATACACACACATATACATATATATGCATATATACATATACGAGGTCTATTAGAAAAGTATCCGACCTTATTATTTTTTTCAAAAACCATATGGATTTGAATCACGTGTGATTACATCAGACATGCTTGAACCCTCGTGGGCATGCAAGAGTTTTTTCACGCCTGTCGGTTACGTCATTCGCCTGTGGGCAGTCTTTGAGTGAGGAGTCGTCCACCCGCTCGTCGATTTTTTTCATTGTTTAGGAATGGCTCAGAGACTGTTGCTTTGTTTGATAAAAAGTTTTTCAAAACTGTAAGGCACAACTGAGTGGACACCATTCAATAAATTCAGCTGGTTTTCGGTAAAAATTTTAACGGCTGATGAGAGATTTTGGTCTGGTAGTGTTGCTTTAAGGATGGTCCACGGCGCCTGACGGCGATCTGCGCTTCGAGGCGGCAGCGTCTCGCCGTTTCAAGTTGAAAACTTCCACATTTCAGGCTCTGTTGACGCAGTAAGTCGTCAGAGAACAGAGAACTTTCAGAAGAAGTCGGCATGAGGAGTTTATTCGGACATTCCATTGTTAACGGTCATTTTGTAATGAAAGAACATGCGGGCAGAGTCGCATGTCGGGCTGGACCCGACCGCGGGGGGTCGCGGCAGGAAAAACACCTCCGTTGGAAATCTTACTCACTTGTTGAAAGCCATTAAAAGCCGCCTGAATTCTACAAATGGTTTTCAACACGGAGGTGTTTTTCCTGTCGCGGCGCACACAGATTTGCCGAGTCGTCACGGAAACGACTCGGCGAATTTGCGCGTACGTCTTTCATTAAAAAATGTCCTTAAACAGTGGAATGTCCGCCTAAATTCCTCATGCCGGCCTCTTCTGAATCTTCTCTGTTCTCTCACGATGTCCTGGGTGAATTAAGCCTTAAATTAGGATGTTTTCAGCTCGAAACAGGCCGACGACAGCGCCTGGAAGCGCTGCAGGACGTCCCGCTCCGTGGGAAGTCCTTACACCGACAGAAACACCCCATAATCTCTCATCAGCCGTTAAACTTTTCACAGAAAACCAGCTTAATTTCTCGAATAGTGTCCACTCGGATATTCCTCACAGGTCCAGAAAAATTTTTGATAAAGCAACGCGCGCCGTCTCGAGCAGCGTGTGAAACAAAGGAATTCAGCCGAGAGGGCGGGACCACATCTCACTCAAGGCCTGCCCACAGGGAAATGACGTCACCGACACGCGTGAAAAAACTCACGCATGCGCACGAGGGTTCAAGCATGATTGGTGTAATCGCATGTCATTCAAATCCATATAGTTAAAAAAAAAAATAAAAGGGTCGGTTTATTATCTAAGAGACCTCGTACATATGCACGCACATACCCATTCATCAAGAGACCTGCCTCAATAAATAAACTAGACAGAGGAAATGGAGCATATACCATAGGACTATAATAGAAAAATGTCATAAGAAGATATTGAGAATCAGTTCATCGTTAAGCCCCTTAGGTGCCAAAGTTTGTAATGTTTCAATCCAGTAGGCCTCTCTTTTTTTCACAAGTTTATCATGGTCTCCCCCTCTAAAGGGAGGAGGGACCTGTTCAATGCCACAAAAATGAAGAGTGCTTACATTATGATGTGCATCATTGAAATGAATGGCTACTGGATAATTCCTGTCATTTCTGCGAATTGAACTTTTATGTTCACTTATTCTTTGTTTTAATTGTCTTATGGTCTTGCCCACATATGCTAAACCACAAGGACAGCGTAAGAGATAAATCACATGTGTGGATACACAAGTTATTACATTCCGAATGGATATTTTTTTACCGCTGTGGGGGTGCTGGAAAAAAGTAGTTTCATAAGTATTATTACATTGCGCACAATTCCCACACCGGTAATTTCCATTCGGAATAGGTGCCAGTAAACTCTGGATAGATGTAACTTTAGGGGTAACGTTGGCACGAACAAGGTAGTCTCTAAGATTCCTACCCCTCCTACTGACAAAAAGGGGAGGGTATCTAAAAATTGTAGAGAGCTCTGGATCAGATGTAAAAATGTGCCAGTGTTTTTTAAAAATAGCCTTGATGGTAGCAGAGTGAGGAGAATACTGTGTAATGCAGGTAACAGAGAATTCCTTTTTCTGTTTCACAGTCTTTTTTAACAGTTCTGAACGTGTTTTCTTCAAAGCCAGGTCATATGCCTTCTCAACCCAATTGGATGGGTAACCCCTTTCTATGAATCTTCTTTTCATTTCCCCTGCCTGTTCGATGAAATTTTCATCAGAATGGCAAATACGTCTAAGTCTGTAAAACTGACTAATGGGGAGACCCTTTTTGAGCAATGTAGGGTGAAAACTAGAAGCTAACAGCAAAGTATTTCTATCAGTCTCCTTCCTATATAAAGAAGTGATGATAGTACCATTAGCTTTCCAAAAAACTTTCAGTACTGTATTGCGATGTAAAAAATAAACTTGATTCAAAGCTGTTCAACAAGTTAACAAATTCATTAACCTCTTGTGGGCTACCATTAAAAACACAAAAAATATCATCAATGTATCTGAACCATTTAAGAATATTATGCAAAACAGATTTTTTTCCTGATTAAACACAAATTGCTTTTCAAAAAATCCAACATACAAATTTGCATAATTGGGTGCACAAATGGTACCCATACTTGTACCAGATATTTGTAGATAAAACTCATTTTCAAAGCAAAAATAGTTGTGTTTCATGATAAATTCAGTGAAATCCAAAATCAGTTCAATTGAAGGACTAGATGAACTATCTCTCTGTTGGAGGTAATGCCTTAATGCCTCTATACCCCCTTCATGGGGAATATTAGTATAAAGGTTAGTGATGTCTAATGTTAACATGAGGACATTCTCAGGTAAATCTTTAAGATCAGAACATTTTTCTATAAAGTCACTTGAGTCTCTTATATATGATGGAAGGGTGTGAACAAATGGCTTGATATAATAATCCAGAAATTCACAGAAATGACAGGAATTATCCAGTAGCCGTTCATTTCAGTGATGCACATCATAATGGAAGCACTCTTCCTTTTTGTGGCATTGAACAGGTCCCTCCTCCCTTTAGAGGGGGAGACCATGATAAACTTTTGAAAAAAAGAGAGGCCTACTGGATTGAAACATTACAAACTTTGGCACCTAAGGGGCTTAACGATGAACTGATTCTCAATATCTTCTTATGACATTTTTCTATTATAGTCCTATGGTATATGCTCCATTTCCTCTGTCTAGTTTATTTATTGAGACAGGTCTCTTGATGAATGGGTATGTGCGTGCATATGTATGTGTATATATGCATATATATGTATATGTGTGTGTATGTCTATTGAGCTGTCTTATATATATGTTTTTTATGTAATATGTTTCATTGTGACATATATTATTGTATGAGTTTTATGGAAGTGTATATTAAAAAGGTTTTTTTTTTTTTCTATGACAACATCCTGTGATGTAATCAGCCACACCCTATTTAAGATGGCTTTTCATTCATGGAAATTATTTGCCTGATGATGGCCTTTGGCCGAAACGTTGCTTGCTTGTTTGCTTGATTAAATTCACCCTTGTGTTGTGTTGCAAGTGAGGCAGTGTGCGAGAGTTTTTTTTGTTTGTTTAACCATAAATAAATTAAAATTAATAAATTACAGTATATTAGCACAATATTCTAAAATTCAAATTCTAAAATCTCCCACAATAAATCACTCTTCCAGGTACCATATGACGATATTACAGTCTATCAGTCAGTCGCAAGCATATAAATCCATGTCCCCTAAAGACTGAACTAGTGCACATTTAAGTCTAAAAAACATGGAGTTAACATTAAACAATTTCACACAAAAAAGAAAGAAAAAACTATCTAAGAAAACATGAAATTAATACTAAACAGTTTCTTACAACAACAACAAAAAAAAACTCAGTCAATGCTGGCAGATCTGACCCTTCAGCAGCCACTTTTTTAATTCACTGGTGAAAATAAAATGATTTGTTTTTCTTTTTAGTACAGTGGGTAGATTGTTCCATTCTTTAATCGGTCTATACGAAAAAGCTGTCTGTGTAAAAGTTGTTTTATGTCTTGGAACAGCACACCGCCCGCAGTGACGGAACGTGTACTTCACTTCACTTTATTTGTGTCCCCCATGGGGCAATTAGTTTTGCAGCTTGAGAATACATTAAAAGCACATTACACACAGAACACATATCAGTACCATGGTGCAGCATCACAAACAATTACACAGTCCAAACATTAAAAAATACAGTCCATTAAAATGCTTCCACAGTTTTAACTCCTTCCTTGGTCTGTGTTCAGAACAGTAATGGCTGCAGGAACAAAAGAGAACTTAAATCTGTTACCCTTCACGGAGGGAAACCTGAGCCGTGAGCCAGAAGGTAAATATTGAAAGTCACTAAAAAGAGGATGAGCAGAGTTCGACAGTATACTCAATGCTTTCCTCTTCACTTGTCTGTGGTATAGGTCAGACAACGTACTCTGTGGTCCTCCCAGTACCTTTCCACAGGCCTTCACTATTTTAACCAGTGATTTTTTTAGCCTTAAGACTGAGATTACCATACCAGCACAACATAGAAAAGGTTAAAACAGACTCAATACAAGATTTGTAAAAAAGAATCATAATAGTCTTATCCACTTGAAAATAAGACAATTTACGAAGACAGAACAGATATTGTTGACCCTTTTTACACAACATGTCAGTATTAACATTAAAATTTAGCTTGTGGTCAGTTATAGTCCCCAGATACTTATAAGTTTCCACAGACTCCACCTGCTGGCCCTTAATGAAGGTAGGCTGAGCTGGTGTGAGCTGTCGCCGGACGTCCACAGACATATCTTTTGTTTTAGCCACGTTTAGTTGTAAATATGACTCATCATGCCACTTTACAAAATCTTCCACCACCGGGCCATGGTTATTCTCATGATTTTGTAAGAGACTAACAATGACAGTATCGTCTGCAAATTTCAAAATAAAACAATTTTCGTGATGGCTTTGACAATCATTAGTGTACAATATGTACAGAAGTGGTGAAAGGACACAGCCCTGAGGAGATCCTGTTGAGGACAAAAGTGTGTCTGACATGCACCCATTTACTCTGACTCTGACTCTGATCGGTCTGTTAAAAAATCTAAAATCCGACCAGCAATATTAAAATCTACAGAAAAATTATTCACAAATTTGTCGATTAAGATGTGAGGTTGGATAGTATTAAAAGCAGATGAAAAGTCAAGAAGTAAAAGTTTGGCATGTGCTTTGTTGCCCTCAAGGTGTTTAAAAACAAGATTTAAAAGTGTGGCAGTAGCATCCTCCACTCCACAGCCAGCCCTATAGGCAAACTGGAAGGGATCTAATAATGACTGTACATGTGAAAGCAATTCATGTTTCATACGTCTTTCAAATGCCTTCATAACAAGAGATGTTAGGGCTACTGGTCTAAAGTCATTTAAAACTTTGGGATGCTTGTTTTTAGCCACTGGTATTACTATGCTCTGTTTGCAATTCTTTGGAACCTTTTGTTGAGCAAGCGACAGTTTAAAAATATAGAAATAAATCGGGCAGCCAGCATCTCAAGTTACAAACTTCTGTTTGTAACTTGAGATGTTAACTGGACAAAGTTCTGGAGAGGAGCAGGTGCCGAATTCAGTATAATTCTATGCACTAATTGGATTCTAGCCATTCTTTAAATGTTTTCAAAATTCAACAATCTGTATTTTTCCAGAACATGGCCATGATGGTGCTGCCTTGCTCTCCGATCCACAACTTTTAAGGCTTCTTTGTGAATGGATTCTAAGGGCTTCAAAGTGGTTTTATTTCCTTGTGACCAGCATGTGACACAATAACAGAATCTAGACATGATCACTGCATTAAAATAAATTTTTGCTGCTTCCACAGTTAGAGAATTCCTAATACATTTAAAAGTTGCTATACTAGATTTAAATCTCTGACACATTTGTTTTACATTTTTTAAAAATAAGCGAAGGATCCACGATAACGCCTAAGTATTTGTATTCTGTTACATTTTCAATCTGTTCCCCATTTACATACACATTTGAAAAGTTACACACAATTCAGTTTCTCACAATTTGATGTGAGAAACATTCTGCATCACCAAGAAGGTTCAAAAAATGAAATTGGTAAAAAGATATGCCAAAAGAAAAGAAAAGAAAAAAATCACACACCGGAGCAACAAATTAAAAAATTAAAATTAAAAAATTAAAAAATGCACAAGTGCTGTTGATGTTACTGAAAAGAAGTAAAGACATGGGAGCAAAAAATATGCCATTTCTAATCAAATAAAACAGCACCCTCTGCATTGATCAGTGATCAGAAGCACCCAGGATAGGTACTTGCAGGAGTCACGGTTCGTTACCCAAGTGGTTTCCCAGCCAAGTACTCATCAGAAGCTCGCCTGACAGGATCAGGTGTACACGGAGCAGCCCGGCTGCCTAGACTTGATCACTAAATATGACAAAAAAGATTAAAATAATCCAAAGCAATCAAAATATCTTCAGTAGTGCATTCACTGCAACCTCAGAGGTAACTTCAAAACTTGCAGTAGTTTTTATTGCTCTGTTTATTCTGACACTGTCCTTGTTTCTACTATTTCCATTCCAGCATTTGTATATAAAAGGAAAAAAAAAACACTTACAATGAAAAACTATTTTGCAGTCATGAAGAAATTTACTTGGTTGACCACATAAGCTCTGCCCACTTTGTGATGCTTCTAAGAAGTCGCTCAAGTTCTGTGAAGCTCAGTTTACTTGCAGTCTGACAAGTGATGTGACAAGGAAGTTGAGGCTTCATTGAAAGTAGGGGGAGGAAAAAGTAATTTCAGACAATTGTTTCATTTTTTAAAAAAGATGTGTGATTTTGATTTGTCTCAAGCTCTGGAGGGGTAAGTTTAACTTTTCTATTTGTATTACTGTATTTATTCTTTAAATTACATCCAGAATATGAGGCTCCCTAAATGTTTTTCTTTTAGCAATTAAAACAACTTGAGTTCTTTTAAGACATGTGTTTGAATGTAGTTCAAACTAAATTTTTGTTGTGATTTATTTATTGTATGTGAAAAGGGAAATAGTCACACCAGCATTGTACAGCTGGAATATGCTTCCCTTTTCACTTAATTGTGGTATGTTGTTGCTGGGTTACATTAACTTTTCTGTTTAGTAGCATTTTCCTTTTACTAAGTAAGGCCAGCAGCATCGACGGTGCATTCAAACTTTTCTATCATGTTATGGATGAGAGAAGAGATGGTGGAAGCGTACTTCTGAAGAAGAGTATATTGTTGGCGGTTATGCAAATGTCTGACAGAGTGATGGTTGTGAAACATGGGTGGGAAAAGCCCAGCTTCATAAAGTAAAAGTCCTACAAAATATTTGTTCTCTCCTCCTACTAAACCAGCCAGACAACAAATTGAAGGTGTGATGATGAATGTCATCAGTGCATATGACCGACAGGTGTGTTGTGAAGTGGAGGAGAAAGGAGATTTATGAAGTGAGATGAGGTGGTAGTGTACTAAAGAAAAAGAGTGGTGATTGGAGCAGACTTCAGTGGGCATGTTGTTGACAGGAACAGAAGTGATGAGAAGGTGATGGTTGGTTAGATATGGTGTAAAAGGGCATATGGTGGTAGATTTTGCAAAAAGAATGGAAATGGCTCTGGGGAATACATAATACTAACAATAATTTTAAGATGTCAAAGAAGAAACACAGGGTCGTTCTCACTGTGTTTTGTACAGTAACACTACCTCTAACCTTAAGCATGGTTCACACAGCAGGATTTTAAATTTATCTTTAGGTTTCCAAAACCTGAGACCACACACGTGAAGATAAAAAAATCATAGCTCTAACAGGTTTGGTGGTACAGTGTGTGGTGTTCAGCCACACAGTAAGGACAACACCACCACACACGAACAGATTTCACACACGGACATTCACAGCTCAAACAGGAAATCTCGCAAAATCTCTAGAGATTAAACGTGACTTCAGAGTAAACAAACAGAGGTACTTTGTGGAGGGAAAAATTATACAAAAAGTAAAAGAAAAGGTGTTCTTTAAAGGAGTGGAGACAGCGCGACCTCTGGACTTTCTGGTAAGTCAGAACAGCTGTTTTGATTTTATTTTCCACTCTGTATGTCCATCACCTTGCTTTCTGATTGGCTGCACGTCACATTCAGCAGGCTGCGTGCTTCTTTTTGTCGGAGGACACCACACACGCTGTGATATCAGGCCAAAAAAAATCCAACATGTTGAATATCCCCGATTTGCAATCAGAGCACTCCTGATGGCCTTCCGAGCAGATCAGAGCGCTCTGAACACACCACACACAGCAGGCATATCTGATAAGATTATCTTTAGCGTCATCATGATTGTCGGGGCGTCCTTAAGATTGTCGGAAGGGGAAGATCAGGTCCGATATCGGCCTAATTATCCTGCCGTGTGAACCCGGCCTTAGTGACATGAAATTTGGAGTTCCACAGGGGTCCGTCTTAGACCCCCTGCTTTTCTCCCTTTATACAGCACCCCTTGGGCACATATTGCAGCGCTTTGGGATTACCTTTCACTGCTATGCTGATGATACTCAGTTATACATACTGCTAACTGCTGGTAACATCCTTAGAAGATTGCCTTGTATCAGTGAGAAGCTGGATGTCTAGAAACTTCCTACTTTTAAACTCTGATAAGATGGTTCTTGGTCCAGTGAGACATTGGCATCAATTTGACCAGTTAACGCTTAGCCTAGGCTCATGTGTCATACATCACACTGACAAAGTGAGGAACCTTGGGGTAATTTTTGATCCTACATTGTCCTTTGACCTCCACATTAGAAATATTACAAGGACTGCTTTCTTCCACCTGTCAAATATAGTGAAGATTCGTCCCATCCTGTCTATGGCTGATGCTGAGACCCTGATCCATGCGTTTATCTCTTCTAGACTGGGCTACTGCAATGTTCTATTTTCTGGTATACTGCAGTCCAGCATTAGGGCTCTCCAACTGGTTCAAAATGCTGCTGCCAGACAACACGAAGCAGAAAGTTTGACCACATTACACCCATTTCTCTTCACTGGCTTCCTGTCCCAGTGAGATCAGATTTTAAGGTTCTGCTACTAGTCTATAAAATTGTTCACAAACTGGAACCTCCCTACCTAGCTGACCTAAACCTGGATGTGAAGCCATATCTGGGCATAGCCATGTTGGCAGTGGTGCCAGCACTGAAGCTCCTAATAGGTGCTAAAAGTGCCAATGCCACTGGCATACAACATTAAATATGATGAGAACACCACTCAGTGTGAATATTGCAAACCATATTATTCCAGGTGTTTGTAATAAAATACTCCAAACAGGCAAAACCTCCACAACAGCCACATCAAGTGGACGATGAGTTACCGACACAGTGAGAGGCGGCAATACTCGGCCGAGCCTTCTTAAACTAAGCAGTTAGAAGAAATTCACCCCATACAGTTGACATGGAGTAGGAAACTATCTATAGAGACCAAAACTGTTTTTTGTACATGTTTATCTCTACTCTAAAATTGGACATTTTAATATGGACTTGAATGGGCACCTGCTTGCTGTTGGGGACAGCCTCAAGCAGCAAGCCAAGGAAGTGCAACATAAAGCTTAATGCTTGGTTGCACTAGAATATAAGTTGCAAGACCTCCCAAACTAGTAAAATAAATAAATAAATAAGTAAGTAAGTTTTATATATATATATATATATATATATATATATATATATATATATATATATATATATATATATATATATATATATATATATATATATAAAGAAAATACGTGACTTATACATCATAAAATATGGTATACAGGTCATGCACTACTGGAACACTTTACAACTCAGTTTAGCTGTTAAAAAAAAGCCCTCATGAATAAGATCAGCAAATTGATCACTGTGCAAATATTTCATGTGCATCGTTTGGAGCCTGGAGTAATTCAGTCACTACATTTAAAATGTCACCTTTTACAGGCTGTTAGACCAAAACTTTGCAGCTTTGATTGATATTCATTTGTACTTTAGGTCAGATGATGAGACGAGACCTGACCCGGCGTGCTTCGACATGCCTGTAAGACAGATTCCTCTTATTCACACAGTGCTGGATGCATTTCGCTTTCAAGTAAAATTTTGACCATGTCAGTCCTGGACTGTTGGGTGTCTCCTTTCTGTGTTCTTCCATGCAGCATGTTCTAAATGCAATCCTCAGGCTGGATGGGGAAGTAGACCTGAATATTTCTTGTAAGCCAAACACCATGCAGTGTGTGGTCAATGTGGTTCTGGCAGTGAACAGGCTGAAGAAGTCTCTAAGTTGGTGCCAGAGTGATGAACAACTGTGCTGCATGATTCTGGACAGTCTGGTGGACGGTGAGTAGATTCAGTTTGCAACACCATCATTACAACACCACATTCTGCACTAGTATGTGTGTATTCTTCACATCAGTACTGATAATGTCTTTCTCTCCATCTTCTCCCAGAAAAAGTCTTCCAGATTGTTCAGAACATTGGCACCAGTGAAAGCAAAGTTACATATCAACGTTCCAGCCATCGCCCTAGACAGTGCACTCTGTGTGACACCTCACAGAAAGATGTTGTCCACTTCACAGGAGAAATGAAACTACATGCGCTCACTCTAAAAGGGGGAAACAGTGATCGAAAAGGTGCAACAAATTGATTCCACACTGCCACATTCCCTTGATGTGACCCTTTGACTGCTCAGAATGCTGATTAATGAGTGTGTGTACGGTGCATCCAGAAAGTATTCACAGTACTTCACTTTCTCCAAATGGACTGCATTTATTTAGTGCTTTTCCATCTGTATCAGACGCTCAAAGCCCTTTACAATTATGCCTCACATTCACCCCGATGTCAGGGTGCTGCCATACAAGGTGCTCACTACACACCAGGAGCAATAGGGAATTAAAGGCCTTGCCCAAGGGCCCTTAGTGATTTTCCTGTCAGGTGGGGATCTGAACCCATGATCTTCTGGATTTAAGCCCAACACTTTAACCACTAGACCAGGGGTGGCTAAGTTCGGTCCTCGAGAGCCACATTCCTGACACTCTTAGTTGTCTCCCTGCTCCAATACACCTGAATCCAATGAAAGACTCGTTAGCAGACTTTTAATGAGCCTTTCATTGGATTCAGGTGTGTTGGAGCAGGGAGACAACTAAGAGTGTCAGGAATGTTGCTCTCGAGGACCGAACTTGGCCACCCCTGCACTAGACCATCACCTCCACATTTTGTTATGTTACAGCCTTATTCCAAAATGGAGTAAATTAATTTTTTCCCTCAAAATTATCCTCACAACACTCCATAATGACAATATAATTTTTGCAGATTTATTAAAAATTAAAAGAAAAAATAAAGCAAAACTAAGAAATCACATGTACATACGTATTCACAGCCTTTGCTCTGTATTTGTTGATGCACCTTTGGCAGCAATTCCAGCCTCAAGTCTTCTTGAATATAATGCCACAAGCTTGGTGCACCTATCTTTGGACAGTTTGGTCCATTCCTCTTTGCAGCACCTTTCAAGCTCCCTCAGGTTGGATGGGGATGTTGGATAAATTGTCATGTTCACAGGCACGAAAAACGTGCAGAAATTTGCATCTGCAATCATCTTACTGGTGATGTTTCACCAGTAAGTACTTGTCCAGAATCAAAATAAAGTTCTCCACCTGGCTTGACTCCTCTGATATATCGTCCTTATGACCTTTAGTGATTTTAACTGTGGCTGGATACAGAAGGAAAGCGTGGAAACCTTTAACTCATGCTTCATGCATCACTTTATTGCTTGGTTTCCTTTGTTTGGCTGTGGCCTCACTGTATTTTGCTGCATGCTTGAGTTGGATTTTGGACACCTCCGGAAGATGTTTTCTAGACTCTTGGAGAATACGGTCTCTGTCTGTGTACCGAAGACACCTGATGATCAGCAGGCATGGGTGACAATGGTTGCCGTCTCCATGAGGCTCCTGCAAACGGCCAAGATGATAACTCCTCACCATTTCCAGGCAGGTGGCAGCAAAGCCTGGGAACCATTTGGGAAGAATCTCTGTCAGATAACTTGGGGCAGTTGGACCCTCGGCTCCTTCTTTAAGGCTGAATATGAGCAAATTATCTCTGCACTCACAATCTTCCATTTTGGTGAGCTTCTTTTGTTGTTTCCACACACGTAGATATAGTTTTCGCCGCGCTTGTGTTGTGTCATGTGTTTAAATTTGCCATGTCAGCACGTATTTTCTTTATTTCCTCCATGTGTTTAGTTACTCCAGGTGGACTCCAGTTAAGGTGTAGAAACATCTCAAGGATGATCAGTGGAATTAGGTGACACCTGAGCACAATTTTGAGCTTCATGGCAAAGACTGAATAGTTATGTACATGTGATTTCACACTCTCACTCATCTTCAACCACTTAACCAGGATTGTAAGCAGTAAAAAAAAATCTTAAAAAAAAAAAACATTTGGAGGGGGAATAAGATCATTTCATCTATTTTGGAATAATTCTGTAACATAACAAAATGTGGAATTAGTGAAGTGCTGTGAATACTTTCCGGATGTACTGTAGTCGTCGAGTTTACACAGACCATCACTGTGCAGCGACTGGTATGTTCTTTGGCCATGATTAGGGAGCTGAAAATCATACACCACATCTGCACACAGTTTTCGCTGCCAATGTAAGACAAAGTGAGTCGTAAACTGTGAGATAAGTCATTGCTAGCCAAGTGCATATGCACGTCACCCACCCTAACCAGTGAGCTGAGGCAATGACTGGCAGTGGCTAAACTGAAAAGTTAACTTTTATAACGATAAACCGATTAAAAACAAATTAGTGGAAGCTACAGGTAACCAATAACGGCTAAATTTTAATATTGACTCCAATGTACTGCCAGCTAGACAAGCCAAGTTTTGAGTTTAGGCACCACCAATGCTTCTGAGTAGAATCAACGGTGACCACAAACCCAACACAAACAATGAGTCAGAGCTCCTGTCTTTGTGCGCCCTGCCCAGTGTTGTAATGTAACAAAGTAGAAATACTTCATTACTGTACTTAGGTAGAATTTTGACATATCTGTACTTTACTTCGTTATTTACATTTCTGGCAACTTTCACTTTTACTCCACTACATTTCCTCAGTAAAATATACACTTTTACTCCAATGCATTTCCCTGAACTATCTGCGTTACTCGTTACTACAAAATAAAAGTAGAAGAAAGAGTGTTTGCAGCCGGCTGCATTGCACGTCAACGTCAGTGTAATTCAGAAAGAATGGATGACGTCTCAATTTGGGAGGAAAAAACATTTTAGTCTGTTGTAGTTTGTTGTCTGTATTACAGTATTCGGAAAGATGTGTCATTTCATTTAAAACAGCGATTCACTTAGAAGTTACTAATTCCAACCGGACTTTAACTTGAATCGTCAGAGAGCGACGCAGTGTTTGGAGCTGTGCGAATGGAACGGAGGACGATTCTCATTTCTTGCCCGCAATAATAACTGCTATGGGGGTTTAGCTCCATCCAGAGATGGGTGCGGTGTCTGTTTCTGAAACCCTCCTGTCCTGTGCACCGGCAACATTTCCTGTACATTCATTTTGTGAATTGTTTTATAATTTCTGTCTGTATCATGGCCCAAGCAGAGAGTCACCTCTTTGAGTCTGGTCTGCTTGAGGTTTCTTCCTCAGAGGGAGTTTTTCTTTATCACTGTCGCACAGGCGACGGTGGTAAGGAACTTGCTCACTTCACTTCTCAAGGTTAGACCTTACTAGTGTGAAGCGCCTTGAGGCAACTTTGTTGTGATTTGGTGCTATATAAATGAAAATAAACTGAATTGAATTGAAATAAGACAAGCATCCCACTTAGTGACTTTAATCCGCACAAAAGTGATTCACGAATGACAAATTTAAATGGCTCTGAGAGGGTTACGAAGCAGATTTGCCACCACTGAAAAGCAGCAAAGCAGAGAACCAACCCTGGCCTTCAACCTACTGGGGGAGATGCCGCCATCTTGTCTGAGAACATAGAGCTCTACAGGGAGGGTAACATTAGGATTTTACAGCAGGCCATGGAGCAGGTGATTAGAGACCCTGCAAGGCTTATGACAAATGTGGGTGGGGAATCCATTACCTTAGCGGGGAAATTAGTGCAGAAAATCCACTATGGAATTAGTGCAGTTTATGTGGCAGGGAGGGAAATTCAACTAGTTGAGACTGTGGCCTGCTTCCGTAGATGTGTCTATACACATCATAGAGGGATATGCTTTGCAAACTTAATACCCATTACTACATTGGATGCTGAAATTGAGGATGGCCCAATGGCTGTTCCAGCAATATCAAAGATTTCGTGTCTGTTACCTACAACGCGCGTGAAATGTCTCAAACCTAAACCTACTTACAGCCATCTTATATATGCTACTCTGGAACCACCCCTAAACCCAAACAGTTCAACTGTCAACCCCACAGAGGTCCATAGTCTGGGTCTCATTAACATAAGATCACTATCCTCAAAATCAGTGTCGATTACACTATGTAACAAATTTTTATTTTTGTTTTGTTCCTGGGTACACAGTGTGTTTTCCTAACCTGTTATGCCTTAAATAAATAGAAAATAGCTGTTATTCCACAGAAACTTTGTTTCTGTGATCAGAACAATGATATTTTGAAATTTGTCTGTTTTCAAGAATATTCTCGATTCGCCTTCACTACTACTGAGTAGTCTTCTAGAAGATTCTTGAACTGCTAAAACTGTCCAGAATTTTCTAGAAGTTTCCAGAATTATCTAGAAATTTCAAGAAACTTTTAGAACTTTCTAGAACGTTAAAAAAATAAAATCAAAGTTTGTGCTGAATGTAGTCATTTTTCCATAGACTTTAGACATAAGCAGTTGAAATATAACACTTAGAACCCAGGAACAAAAATTGTGTTACATAGTGTTAATGATCTAATTACTGATCATCACTTAGATATAACTGGGTTTTGTGAAACCTGGCTTAAACCTGCAGCTGTCCTCCCCTTAAATGAGGCCTGCCGGCATACACATTTAGTCACGTCCCTTGTGATGCAAAGCAAGGCGGGGGTGTTGCTCTTATTTATAAATCTAGGTTTAGCTTATTAGCTGTTGGGGGTTACAAATATAACTCATTTGAACATCTGATTCTCCGCTCTACCCATGATGCTATGTATTGCCAAGGTCAGAAGAATAAAAATCAGCCGTATTACTTTGTCACTGTATATAGGCCTCCTGATCCATATTCAGAATACTTAGATGAATTTGGTGCGTTCATCTCTAACTTGTCAACTAGTGCAGATAACATTCTGATCATTGGTGACTTTAACCTTCTGATCCCCTCTGCAAATCATTTCTGGAAATTGTGGATGCATTAGGATTTCGGCAATGCTTTCAGGATTCGACGCACATTAGTGGAAATACCCTGGATTTGGTTCTCGCACGATATTGCTGTCACGAATATTGACATCATGCCTCTTACATCAGTGGTCTCTGATCACTCACTTATTAAGTTTACAGTTTCGCTGCCATGTTTAGTGGAACAACCTTATATAAATCACTATGGCGATGCATCAACTCCTCAACTAAGACTGAACTTGAAGCTAGACTGCCTGATGTCTTAGCTTCACATTAGGCAAATGCCCAATCAGTAGACAGTCCTGTGGATAGTTTAAACTCAGTGCTCAAAACTACACTCAATGATAGTGCCACCTTTATTAAAACCGCACTCCCCCAAAACACAGTCACCTGCATGACCTCAAGCATAAGGCTAGAGGTCTAGAACAGAAATGGCGTAGTTCAAAATTAGAAGTATTCCACCTTGCGTGGCGTGATGCTAGTTTAGAATATAAGCATGCATTACTGGCTACAAAGTGGACCTATTACTCTGATTTGATCAACAAAAACAAGCATAACTCAAAGTTCTTGTTCGACACGGTGGCAACACTTATTCATGAACAACCACCTGTAGTTCGCTCTCCTTTTATAGCACAATATTTCTTGGATTACGTTGAGAAGAAAATAGAAGACATTAGATTAAACATATCTCAGCATGCCTCATCCCAGCCACTACACCCTGCTATTGAGGTGGGTGCCATTACTGAGGTATTACCAAGATTTACAGAATTTGATAGTATCTCACTAAGCATGTTGATGAAACTCGCAACGTCTACAAAAAGCACAACCTGTTTATTTGATCCTATACCAACAAAACTGTTTAAGGACCTGTGGCCCACTCTTGGGCTGACTGTGCTGGAAATTATTAATTTCTCATTAACTTCTGGATCTGTTCCTAAATGTTTCAAATCTGCAGTGATTAAACCATTACTTAAGAAATCTAATCTTGACCCTAGTGTATTGAAAAACTATGGGCTGATATCAAATCTGTCACTTTGCTCAAAAGTTCTGTACAATTGTACAATAACACTACCTCTAACCTTAGTGACATGAAATTTGGGGTTCCACAGGGGTCCATCTTAGGCCCCCTGCTTTTCTCCCTTTATATACAGCTGTATGCAAAGGTTTAGGCACCCCTGATGATTTCCTTGATTTTCCTTTATAAATCATTGGTTGTTTAGATCAGCAGAAATTTCAGTTAAATATATCATATAGCAGACAAACAGGGATATTTGAGAAGTGAAATGAAGTTTATAGGATTTACAGAAAGTGTGCAATAATTCTTTAAACAAAATGAGGCAGGTGCATAAATTTGGGCACCGCAACTGAAAAAAAATACATCAATATTTAGTAGATCCTCCTTTTGTAGAAATAACAGCCTCTAAACACTTCCTATAGATTCCAATGAGAGTCTGGATTGTGGTTGAAGGTATTTTGGACCATTCTTCTTTACAAAACATCTCAGGTTTGTTGGTTTCTAGGCATGGACAGCCCATTTAAAATCACACCACAGATTTTCAATAACATTCAGGTCTGGGGACTGAGATGGCCATTCCAGAATGTTGTTCTTGTTCCTCTGCATGAATGCTTTAGTAGATTTTGAGCAGTGTTTAGGGTCATTGTCTTGAACGATCCAGCCCCGGTACAACTTCAACTTTGTCACGGATTCATGAACATTGTTCTCAAGAATCTGCTGATATTGACTTGAATCCATGTGACCCTCAACTTGATTCCCAGTACTTGCACTGGCCACACAGCCCCACAGCTTGATGGAACCATCTCCAAATTTTACTGTAGGTAGCAAGCGTTTTTCTTAGAATGATGTGTTCTTTTTCAGCCATGCATACCGCCCCTTATTATGTCCAAATAACTCAATTTTAGTTTCATCAGTCCACAGCACCTTATTCCAAAATGAAGCTGGCTTGTCCAAATGTGCTTTAGCATACCTCAAACGACTCTGTTTGTGGTGTGTATGCAGAAAAGGCTTCCTCTGCATTACAGCATCATACAGCATCTCTTTGTGCAAAGTGTGCTGTATAGTTGAACGATGCACAGAGACACTATCTGCAGCAAGATCATGTTGTAGGTCTTCGGAGCAGGTCTGTGGGTTGACTATGACTGTTCTCATCATCCTTCGCTTCACCTTAGATAGCTTTTTTGTATCCTTCCACTAAACCATGATGTTGAACAATCTTTGTTTTCAGGTCATTTGAGAGTTGTTTAGAGGCTCCCATGTTGCCACTCATTACAAAAGATCCAAAGAGGGGAAACATTTGCAAATGGCCACCTTAAATACCTTTTCTCATGATTGGATTCACCTGTGTAAGGAGGTCAAGGGTCAATGAGGTTACCAAACCAATTTTGTGGTCCAATAATTACTCCTAAATGTATTAAAATCAATAAAATGACAAGGGTGCCCAAATTTATGCACCTGTCTAATTTTGTTTAAATAATTATTGCACACTTTCTATAAATACTAGAAACTTTTGAATTTAATTGATTTGAATTTATTAGGCACACATATGCTTTACAAAAATCGCTCGTACACAAACAAACAAAACTCAAGTAGTTAAAAGAAAAAAAAGAAAACAATGTACATAGTGCCCAAAAGGCATAGGCAAAAGCAACGCTTATCAATCAATCAATCAATCAATCAATCAATCAATCAATTTTTTTTATATAGCGCCAAATCACAACAAACAGTTGCCCCAAGGCACTTTATATTGTAAGGCAAGGCCATACAATAATTTTGTAAAACCCCAACGGTCAAAACGACCCCCTGTGAGCAAGCACTTGGCTACAGTGGGAAGGAAAAACTCCCTTTTAACAGGAAGAAACCTCCAGCAGAACCAGGCTCAGGGAGGGGCAGTCTTCTGCTGGGACTGGTTGGGGCTGAGGGAGAGAACCAGGAAAAAGACATGCTGTGGAGGGGAGCAGAGATCGATCACTAATGATTAAATGCAGAGTGGTGCATACAGAGCAAAAAGAGAAAGAAACAGTGCATCACGGGAACCCCCCAGCAGTCTACGTCTATAGCAGCATAACTAAGGGATGGTTCAGGGTCACCTGATCCAGCCCTAACTATAAGCTTTAGCAAAAAGGAAAGTTTTAAGGCTTATCAATGCCTGCACCCCTCCATACAGTCAAGTTAAACAAGGCTTTGTGCCTGGCCATGAACGATCATTTCCAAACAAAATCTGAAGTGAGATCACATATTTCCCAAACAGCTCCTCTTACGTGCTCATTACCAGTAGTAAGGATTCAAGTGTAACAGATTCTTCATACAACATACAAACTCAACCTGTTTCATCAGATACATATCCAGAGAACACCATATCTTGGACATTGTTTGAGTTCCTCTGGCAGATTATTCCATTTTTGGGGCCACAAATGGAGACACAGAAACATTTCCTGGTCGTCCGAGCACCCACAATTTTAAAATGATACAAACCCTTTAAATTATATATTCCTTCTCCTTGCATAAGAAAATCTTGAATTCTAAATGGCAATTGCTTATTTTTCACTTTGTACATCAATTGAACAGTCTTGAATGTTATCAGATCATAGAGTTTTAATATTTTCAATTTAATGAACAATGGGTTGGTGTGATCACGATACCCTGCATTGTGGATTGTTCTTAATGGTCTTTTTTGAAGGATGAATAATGGTTGCACTGTAGTTTTATAGTTATTGCCCCAGACTTCGGCACAGTAAGTCAAGTAAGGTGCAATCAATGCACAATGCAGAGGGTGTAGTGATTTGCCATCGAGAATGTGCTTTGCCTTATTTAAAACTATAATACTTTTTGATACTTTCTTTTGAATATGTTAAATATGAGCTTTCCAGTTGATTCTTTCATCAATAATTACACCTAACAACTTGATCTCTTTGACACATTCTATGTTTACCCCTTCTATATTTAACGGTGCATCTTTTTTATGATTTCCAAATAACATTATTTTAGTTTGGGACAAATTTAATGAGTTTGTTAATATCAAACCAACTCTTCAACTTTATCATTTCCGTTCCTAATGTTGTGAAAGTGTAGTGACACGGACCCACAACAGGGGGCGTAAATGAATGGACAATGGATAAGCCAAAAAGTAACAATTTAATGTTGTGAATTGCACAACGGAACACAGACAATAACAATTGAGGAGTACAGTCAAATCATACACAAGGTGACGTGTGGGCAGGCTCGAGGATAGAAGACGTCTGTCCAGAGAAGAGCCGGATCCCACACGGCTTCCACTGCCAGCGGATCTGAAGAACACCGGAGCCGCCAAGTCCCGAGTCCCAGGTGGCCACCGTCTCCAGCTGTCAGACCTGGTACTGCTGGCAGAAACAGAAACAGTTAATGGTGGATGTGTGAAGACACACCCAGTAATCCTTCCTTGCTCAGTTCCTCCGGGAGGGAGAACCTCCACCTCCAGAAACAGATTCACCCGTGCAGCTCCTGTCAGTCACTTCCCTGGAAGGAGTGAGAGGCGAAGACGTCGCGCTCACACTTTCCGCCAATCCAGCTTCAGACTGTAGCCACAGGAACACAGCTGCACACAGAACAATGTTTAGTCACAGAAAATTACCGCAGAGAAAGTTACCTTGAGTGGTAGCTGATTTCTCGGCGGGGAGGTGGAGTGGCAGTCCGGCCTTTATTGTGATGGTGATGTGTGATGAGTGACAGCTGGTGCTGATGACGAGTGACAGCTGTCACTCCCGGTTGCTATGACGCCCTCTCATGCTTGAAGCCCGCACTACAAGCAGGGTGCCATCTGGTGGTGGTGGGCCAGCAGTACCTCCTCTTCAGCGGCCCACACAACAGGACCCCGCCCCCCAACGGGCGCCTCCTGGCGCCCGACCAGGCTTGTCCAGGTGACGCCGGTAGAAGTCGGCCAGGAGGGCCGGGTCCAGGATGAAGCTCCTCTTCACCCAGGAGCGTTCTTCAGGTCCATACCCCTCCCAGTCCACCAAATACTGGAACCCCCGGCCCTTCCAACGGACGTCCAGGAGCCGGCGCACGGTCTAAGCCGGCTCCCCGTCGATGATCCGGGCAGGAGGCGGCGCCGGTCCGGGGGTACAGAGGGGTGAAACGTGATGAGGTTTGATGCGTGACACATGGAAAACCAGGTGGATCCACAGCGAAGCTGGCAGCTTTAGCTTCACTGCGGCTGGACTGAGGACTTTGAGTACAGTGAAAGGTCCAATGTATCTGTCCTTCAACTTCTGGGATTCCACTTGCAGGGGAATGTCTTTTGTGGAAAGCCAAACCTCCTGCCCAGGCTGATATGTAGGGGCCGGGGCACGCCGGCGGTCTGCATGGTTCTTGGCCCTTGTCCGGGCTTTGAGCAGGGCAGAGCGGGCGGCACGCCACACCCGACGGCACCTCCTCAGATGGGCCTGGACCGAGGGCACCCCGACCTCTCCCTCCACTAGCGGGAACAATGGGGGCTGGTACCCCAAACACACCTCAAATGGGGAGAGGCCGGTAGCCGATGATACTTGGCTGTTGTGAGCGTACTCAATCCAAGCCAAATGGTTGCTCCAGGCCGTCGGGTGCATGGAGGTTACGCAGCGGAGGGCCTGCTCCAATTCCTGGTTCGCCCGCTCTGCCTGTCCATTCGTCTGAGGATGGTACCCGGACGAGAGACTCACGGTGGCCCCCAGTTCCCTGCAGAAACTCCTCCACACCTGAGAGGAGAACTGAGGACCACGGTCTGAGACGATATCCGATGGAATCCCATGCAGACGCACGACATGGTGGACCAGGAGGTCTGCAGTCTCCTGGGCCGTCTGGAGTTTCGGGAGGGCCACGAAGTGGGCCGCCTTGGAGAACCGCTCCACTATTGTGAGGATGGTAGTCATGCCCTGGGACGGCGGGAGGCCCGTGACAAAGTCCAGGCCGATGTGAGACCAGGGGCGATGAGGCGCGGGCAGAGGCTGGAGGAGGCCTTGGGCCTTGTGGTGGTCGGCTTTGCCCCTGGTGCAGGTGGTGCAGGCCTGGACATACTCCCGCACGTCGGCTTCCATAGACGCCCACCAGAAGCGCTGCCGGACCACTGCCACGGTCCTTCGCACCCCTGGATGACAGGAGAGCTTGGAACCATGACAGAAGTCTAGGACCGCAGGCCTGGCCTCTGGTGGGACTTACAACTTGTCCTTCGGACCTGTCCCCGGGTCCAGGCTCCATGTCAGGGCCTCCCGGACGGTCTTCTCCACGTCCCAGGTGAGGATGGCCACGACAGTGGACTCGGGGATGATGGTTTCCGTAGGGTCTGACAGCTCAGTCTTGACCTCCTCTTCGTGCACCCGGGACAGGGCGTCAGATCGTTGGTTCTTCGTCTTGGGGCGGTAGGTGATCCGAAAGTCAAAGCGCCCGAAGAACAGTGACCAGCGGGCTTGCCTGGGGTTCAGACGCCTGGCGGTCTGAATGTACTCCAGGTTCCGATGGTCCGTGAAAACCGTAAATGGTACCGATGCTCCCTCCAACAGGTGTCTCCACTCCTCCAGAGCCTCTTTCACCGCTAGAAGTTCCCGACTGCCGACGTCATAGTTCCTTTCAGCCGGGGTCAACCTGCGGGAAAAGTAGGCACATGGATGGAGAACCTTGTCGGATTCCCCGCTCTGGGATAGCACGGCTCCTATCCCTGAGTCAGAGGCATCCACTTCAACTAAAAACTGGCGATTGGGATCGGGCTGCACCAGAATTGGTGCAGTCGAGAACCGGCATTTCAACTCCCTAAACGCGGCTTCACACCAATCCGACCAGGTGAAGGGGACTTTTGTGGAGGTCAGGGCTGTCAGGGGGCTAACTACCTGACTGTAGCCTTTGATGAACCTCCGGTAGAAATTTGCAAAACCGAGGAACTGTTGCAGTTTCCTACGGTTTGTTGGTTAGGGCCAGTCTCTCACCGCCGCAACCTTGGCCAGATCAGGGGCGATGGAGTTGGAGGAGATTATGAACCCCAGGAAGGACAAAGACTTCTCGCCCTTCACAAACAGCCGGTTCTCCAACAACCGCTGCAGGACCTGACGTACATGCTTGACATGGGTCTCAGGATCCGGAGAAAAGATGAGTATATCGTCTAGATATACGAAGACAAACTGATGCAGGAAGTCCCGCAAGATGTCATTAACCAATGCTTGGAACGTCGCGGGCGCATTGGTGAGACAGAACGGCATGACCAGGTACTCAAAGTGACCTAACGGGGTGTTAAATGCCATCTTCCACTCGTCTCCCTCCCGGATCCGAACCAGGTGATAAGCATTCCTGAGATCCAGTTTAGTGAAAATTTGGGCTCCATGCAAGGGTGTGAACACTGAATCCAACAGAGGTAACAGGTATCGGTTGCGAACCGTGATCTCATTCAGCCCTCTGTAATCAATGCATGGACGGAGTCCGCCGTCCTTCTTGCCCACAAAAAAGAAACCAGCACCCATCGGGGAGGTGGAGTTCTGGATCAACCCGGCAGCTAACGAGTCCCGGATGTAGGTCTCCATTGATTCGCGTTCCGGACGTGAGAGGTTGTACAGCCTGCTGGATGGGTATTCAGCGCCCAGGATCAAATCAATGGCACAATCGTACGGATGGTGCAGGGGCAGCGTGAGTGCCAGATCCTTGCTGAAGACGTCAGCAAGGTCATGGTACTCGGCTGGCACCGCCGCCAGATTGGGGGGGACTAAAACATCCTCCTTATCTGTCACACCGGGTGGAACCGAGGATCCTAAACACTCCCGGTGGCAGGTTTCGCTCCACTGAACCACAACCCCAGACGGCCAATCAATCCGGGGATTGTGTTTTAACACCCATGGAAAACCCAAAATCACTCGGGAGGTAGAAGGTGTTACATAAAACACAATCTCCTCCCTGTGATTTCCAGATGCAACCAATGTCACAGGCTGTGTCTGGTGTGTGATTAGTGGAAGAAGGGTGCCATCTAGTGCCCGCACCGACAATGGTGACAGTAATGCCACTAGAGGGAGCCCAACCTCCTTTGCCCATCTGCTATCCAGCAGATTCCCTTCCGACCTCGTGTCCACCAGTGCTGGGGCGTGAAGGGTTAAATCCCCGCTCAGGATCGTGACTGGGATGCGTGCAGATTTTCGGGGTCTCCCGGCGTGGGTATTGTGACCCACCCTTAGCCCAGTCTCTAAGGACGAGTGCTGCTGTATTGACCGTTTGGGGCATTTTTTCTGTGTGTGCTCGGTTGAGCTGCAGAGAAAACACTCCCCACGGACCAGCCTCCTTTGTCTCTGATCTGATCGCCTTTTGGCCCTGCTCGTCTCTCTAACAACGTCAGCAGGAGGAGCTGTCGTCATGTGGAGTACCCTGGCTGTGGAGCGTGGGGAATGCGGCTCTCTTTCGGAGCCGAGAGGAAGAGGGACGGCTTGTACCTGACCACGCCCTTCGTCTCGCTCCCGTCTGTGTTCTGTTAATCGGTTGTCTAACCGTATAACCAGGTCCATAAGGCCGTCTAAATCCCGCGGCTCGTCCTTCGCCACCAGGTGCTCCTTAAGGACCAGAGACAGTCCGTTTACGAAGGCGGTGCGGCGCTCAACAGCATTCCAGCCGGCTCACGCTGCCGTGATGCGGAAGTCGACTGCATACTTCGCTGCACTCCGACAACCCTGTCTTATCGACAGCAGCACGCTTGAAGCGGTCTCGCCTCTATGAGGGTGGTCGAACACCTGTCGGAACTCCCTCACAAACCCAGCATATGTTGTTAGGAGCCGTGAATTCTGCTCCCAGAGCGCCGTAGCCCAGGACCAAGGGTGCCCATATTTATGCACCTGCCTAATTTTGTTTAAATAATTATTGCACACTTTCTATAAATACTAGAAACTTTTGAATTTAATTGATTTGAATTTATTAGGCACACATATGCTTTACAAAAATCACTCGTACACAAACAAACAAAACTCAAGTAGTTATAAGAAAAAAAAAGAAAACAATGTACATAGTGCCCAAAAGGCATAGGCAAAAGCAATGCTTATCAATCAATCAATCAATTTTTTTATATAGCGCCAAATCACAACAAACAGTTGCCCCAAGGCGCTTTATATTGTAAGGCAAGGCCATACAATAATTATGTAAAACCCCAACGGTCAAAACGACCCCCTGTGAGCAAGCACTTGGCTACAGTGGGAAGGAAAAACTCCCTTTTAACAGGAAGAAACCTCCAGCAGAACCAGGCTCAGGGAGGGGCAGTCTTCTGCTGGGACTGGTTGGGGCTGAGGGAGAGAACCAGGAAAAAGACATGCTGTAGTTAGCATATGCCTTGGGCCGGCTCTGGCAGGACGCCTCAGCTCAGCAGCTTCAACAGCGCAGATCCTTGTAACTTTCAACCCTAATATTTGGGAATGTGTGTGTGTATCAGAGTAACTTTAATACTTTCCTGACATAATTTAATGTAATTTAATTTTACTGGCTCGATATCCAGGTCAAAATGGCATTTTAACACATATTTTGTGAGCATTTTTCTGAGTGTGTCCAGTCGCGGATCTCCATTGAAAATGCATTAACATCCGGGTACTTCAATATTTTGCCCGGTTAGGAGACGTCATGTCGCTGTCCATGAAGGGACGTTTTCGTTTCAAAGAAAAAAAAATTATAAACAGATAACATGGTTCTAGCTAGGATAAAATTTTAGCGTATTGGTAATGTCGAGGGAGCAAAGCGACCGGGGGGGTGCAGAAGGGGGGCAGCTTTTGAAAATTCAAGATAAAAATTGTCCATTCTAGGGGCACCCAAAGGGGAAAAGCCAGGTACGACAGCCCAAGTCCCTTCATTGTGTTCAGAAGGCTGGGGAAGTTTGTTGAGTGGACAATCTCATTCTGGGTTAGTCAGTACATGACCCTCAGTGAGGCAGTCGGAGTCCGTGGACATTTAAAACCTATTTTTATTCTCGTTCTTATGAGTAGTTTTTATTTTGTTATGTTTTATTCTTTTACTTCTGTTTTTAATTAGGTATTTGAATTTTTTAATTTTTATTTATTTATTTTAATTTTTTTATGTTGAACTGTTCTGTGTGAGGCACCTTGAGACGGCTTTTGTTGTAATTTGGCGCTTTATAAGCTGATTAAATTGAAACTGAACATTTTACTGAGTCTTAAAGTAAATAAATATGAAATTGGTCACTGGATCTTTAAACTCTGGACATAATAAACTCTACATGGTGGATCCTTGATGTCTGGACATAAACAGAAACAAAATCTGTTAGTTTTTGTCAAAAGCATTTCCTTTCAGACATTATTAATGGCATGAATGTCTTTCCATATGAGCTGAGCTCTTGCAGATGTGCTGCAGGTCAGGTTTATAAAGAATGCAGAACATCTCATTTTGGGAGGAAAAAAAACATTTTAGTGGATTGTAGTTTATTGTCTGTATTGCAACATTTGTAAGAGGTGTCATTTTATTTAAAGCGGCGATTCGTTTTGAAGTTATTAATTCCGAGCGGAGTCAGAGAGCCGCGCAGCGTTTGAAGCTGTGACAAAACGGAGGACGATTCTCGATTCTCGACTGCAATAAGACCAGAGTCCCAGTTAGTGACTTTAATCCACACAAAAGTGAATCATGATATTTTAATGGCTTTGAGAGGGGTTAAGAAGTGGACTTACCGCTTCTGAAGAGCAGCGAATCAAAGAGCCACGAGCCATTGAATCGAAGCATTGCTTAAATTACAGAAGCATTGCTTCGATTCACGCTTCAAACTGGAGTCGCGCTGCAGAAACAGTTTATTACAGACGCTGTATTGAAAATCGTAACAGTCCAAAATAAGCGTAACGGTCCAAAATTATAGCGTAACAGGCCATAACGCAAGTTTGCGCTAGCTAGAACCCTGGATAATATCATAAAATGCATTAAAATTGTAATCCTGCGACGTAAACCCCATTTTTACTAAATATACCTGTAATCTGAATACGTCTTTTTTTCTGTAACTGTAGCAGAATACAGTTACCTTTTTTTTGTATCCTAATTACCTAACGCCGTTACATGTATTCCGTTACTTCCCAAGCCTGGTCGAAAGCCTTTCTTAGATCAATAAATAAACCTATTACTATGTCCCTTTGGTCCACATGTTTATTGATCTCTTATATTACATCGAGCAACGCCAGTGCAGTGGACCTTTTCGTTCTAAAACCATACTGACAGTCATCAAGCAAGTTGTGTTGTTCTATAAATTTATCAAACCTGCTATTGTAAAGTTTTTCCAATATTTTTGAAAATTGTGACAATAAAGACACAGGCCTGTAACACTATGTAACACAATTTTTGATCCTGGCTTCTAAGTGTTATATTTCAACTGCTTATGTCTAAAATCTATGGAAAAATGACTACATTCACCACAAACTTTGATTTTTTTTTTAAATGTTCTATAGAATGTTCTAGAAGACTATTTAAACAGTTCTTTTAGTCAGACAGGAAAGATTGTTTTACCTGCTTTACATGTTTCAGCTACTTCCTGTAGCCTTCCTCAGAAGCGGATGAGGGGGCCTACACCCTATCACATACATGGGATGCCATCCTGGAGAAGACGTCAGACAGTAGGGGGCGTACGTCCCCCTGCTGTCTGGCCAAACCAAGAAGTAGCAGCCTATAAGACACGTCACTTCCCCATCTTGTGACGCTTCTGAGGAAGGCTACAGGAAGTAGCCGAAACATGTAAAGCAGGTAAAACAATCTTTCCTGTCTGACTAAAAGAACTGTTTAAATAGTTAACTTAAGAAGACAGTATGAAGTTTCACAAACATTCTAGAAGACTACTCAGTAGTAGTCCCTCCACAGCATGTCTTTTTCCTGGTTCTCTCCCTCAGCCCCAACCAGTCCCAGCAGAAGACTGCCCCTCCCTGAGCCTGGTTCTGCTGGAGGTTTCTTCCTGTTAAAAGGGAGTTTTTCCTTCCCACTGTCGCCAAGTGCTTGCTCACAGGGGGTCGTTTTGACTGTTGGGGTTTTTCCGTAATTATTGTATGGCTTTGCCTTACAATATAAAGCACCTTGGGACAACTGTTTGTTGTGATTTGGCGCTATATAAATAAAATTGATTTGATTTGATTTGATTTAGTGAAGGTGAATCGAGAATATTCTTGAAAACAGACAAATTTCAAAATATCATTGTCCTGATCACAGAAGCAAAGTTTCTCTGGTGGTTGGCTCTCACTGCGGTATTGTATCACTTCCTGTTCCGGAGCACAGCGGTGTTTTTCTGTATCTGTTAGCTGTTTACTCTGCGCAGTTAGATTGATCTAGTTATCTAGATTACAATTTGTTTCCCAGTGTAATCTTTACGTGCCTTAACTAAAGCACTCCTTCTGCTGAATCACCTATAAATTATTTACACATTATTCACTTTGCGTGTTTTTAGGAATCCGCTAGCTTAGCGTAGCTACTAGCTCTTAGCCGATTTAGCATGGCGGCTTCTCCTGTCTCTCCCGCACTTTTCTGCTCTGGGTGTGAAATGTTTAGTTATTCCTCGGCCTCCTTTAGCAGTAACGGTACTTGTAATAAGTGTAGCTTATTCGTAGCTTTGGAGGCCAGGCTGGGCGAATTGGAGACTCGGCTCCGCACCGTGGAAAATTCTACAGTTAGCCAGGCCCCTGTAGTCTGTGCAGACCAAGGTAGCTTAACCGCCGTTAGTTCCCCCCTGGCAGATCCCGAGCAGCCGGGAAAGCAGGCTGACTGGGTGACTGTGAGGAGGAAGCGTAGCCCTAAACAGAAGCCCCATGTACACCGTCAACCCGTTCACATCTCTAACCGTTTTTCCCCACTCGACGACACACCCGCCGAGGATCAAACTCTGGTTATTGGCGACTCTGTTTTGAGAAATGTGAAGTTAGCGACACCAGCAACCATAGTCAATTGTCTTCCGGGGGCCAGAGCAGGCGACATTGAAGGAAATTTGAAACTGCTGGCTAAGGCTAAGCGTAAATTTGGTAAGATTGTAATTCACGTCGGCAGTAATGACACCCGGTTACGCCAATCGGAGGTCACTAAAATTAACATTAAATCGGTGTGTAACTTTGCAAAAACAATGTCGGACTCTGTAGTTTTCTCTGGGCCCCTCCCCAATCGGACCGGGAGTGACATGTTTAGCCGCATGTTCTCCTTGAATTGCTGGCTGTCTGAGTGGTGTCCAAAAAATGAGGTGGGCTTCATAGATAATTGGCAAAGCTTCTGGGAAAAACCTGGTCTTGTTAGGAGAGACGGCATCCATCCCACTTTGGATGGAGCAGCTCTCATTTCTAGAAATCTGGCCAATTTTCTTAAATCCTCCAAGCCGTGACTATCCAGGGTTGGGACCAGGAAGCAGAGTTGTAGTCTTACACACCTCTCTGCAGCTTCTCTCCCCCTGCCATCCCCTCATTACCCCATCCCCGTAGAGACGGTGCCTGCTCCCAGACTACCAATAACCAGCAAAAATCTATTTAATCATAAAAATTCAAAAAGAAAAAATAATATAGCACCTTCAACTGCACCACAGACTAAAACAGTTAAATGTGGTCTATTAAACATTAGGTCTCTCTCTTCTAAGTCCCTGTTGGTAAATTATATAATAATTGATCAACATATTGATTTATTCTGCCTAACAGAAACCTGGTTACAGCAGGATGAATATGTTAGTTTAAATGAGTCAACACCCCCGAGTCACACTAACTGTCAGAATGCTCGTAGCACGGGCCGGGGCGGAGGATTAGCAGCAATCTTCCATTCCAGCTTATTAATTAATCAAAAACCCAGACAGAGCTTTAATTCATTTGAAAGCTTGTCTCTTAGTCTTGTCCATCCAAATTGGAAGTCCCAAAAAACAGTTTTATTTGTTATTATCTATCGTCCACCTGGTCGTTACTGTGAGTTTCTCTGTGAATTTTCAGACCTTTTGTCTGACTTAGTGCTTAGCTCAGATAAGATAATTATAGTGGGCGATTTTAACATCCACACAGATGCTGAGAATGACAGCCTCAACACTGCATTTAATCTATTATTAGACTCTATTGGCTTTGCTCAAAAAGTAAATGAGTCCACCCACCACTTTAATCATATCTTAGATCTTGTTCTGACTTATGGTATGGAAATAGAAGACTTAACAGTATTCCCTGAAAACTCCCTTCTGTCTGATCATTTCTTAATAACATTTACATTTACTCTGATGGACTACCCAGCAGTAGGGAATAAGTTTCATTACACTAGAAGTCTTTCAGAAAGCGCTGTAACTAGGTTTAAGGATATGATTCCTTCTTTATGTTCTCTAATGCCATATAACAACACAGTGCAGAGTAGCTACCTAAACTCTGTAAGGGAGATAGAGTATCTCGTCAATAGTTTTACATCCTCATTGAAGACAACTTTGGATGCTGTAGCTCCTCTGAAAAAGAGAGCTTTAAATCAGAAGTGTCTGACTCCGTGGTATAACTCACAAACTCGTAGCTTAAAGCAGATAACCCGTAAGTTGGAGAGGAAATGGCGTCTCACTAATTTAGATGATCTTCACTTAGCCTGGAAAAAGAGTCTGTTGCTCTATAAAAAAGCCCTCCGTAAAGCTAGGACATCTTTCTACTCATCACTAATTGAAGAAAATAAGAACAACCCCAGGTTTCTTTTCAGCACTGTAGCCAGGCTGACAAAGAGTCAGAGCTCTATTGAGCTGAGTATTCCATTAACTTTAACTAGTAATGACTTCATGACTTTCTTTGCTAACAAAATTTTAACTATTAGAGAAAAAATTACTCATAACCATCCCAAAGACGTATCGTTATCTTTGGCTGCTTTCAGTGATGCCGGTATTTGGTTAGACTCTTTCTCTCCGATTGTTCTGTCTGAGTTATTTTCATTAGTTACTTCATCCAAACCATCAACATGTTTATTAGACCCCATTCCTACCAGGCTGCTCAAGGAAGCCCTACCATTATTTAATGCTTCGATCTTAAATATGATCAATCTATCTTTGTTAGTTGGCTATGTACCACAGGCTTTTAAGGTGGCAGTAATTAAACCATTACTTAAAAAGCCATCACTTGACCCAGCTATCTTAGCTAATTATAGGCCAATCTCCAACCTTCCTTTTCTCTCAAAAATTCTTGAAAGGGTAGTTGTAAAACAGCTAACTGATCATCTGCAGAGGAATGGTCTATTTGAAGAGTTTCAGTCAGGTTTTAGAATTCATCATAGTACAGAAACAGCATTAGTGAAGGTTACAAATGATCTTCTTATGGCCTTGGACAGTGGACTCATCTCTGTGCTTGTTCTGTTAGACCTCAGTGCTGCTTTTGATACTGTTGACCATAAAATTTTATTACAGAGATTAGAGCATGCCATAGGTATTAAAGGCACTGCGCTGCGGTGGTTTGAATCATATTTGTCTAATAGATTACAATTTGTTCATGTAAATGGGGAATCTTCTTCACAGACTAAAGTTAATTATGGAGTTCCACAAGGTTCTGTGCTAGGACCAATTTTATTCACTTTATATATGCTTCCCTTAGGCAGTATTATTAGACGGTATTGCTTAAATTTTCATTGTTACGCAGATGATACCCAGCTTTATCTATCCATGAAGCCAGAGGACACACACCAATTAGCTAAACTGCAGGATTGTCTTACAGACATAAAGACATGGATGACCTCTAATTTCCTGCTTTTAAACTCAGATAAAACTGAAGTTATTGTACTTGGCCCCACAAATCTTAGAAACATGGTGTCTAACCAGATCCTTACTCTGGATGGCATTACCCTGACCTCTAGTAATACTGTGAGAAATCTTGGAGTCATTTTTGATCAGGATATGTCATTCAAAGCACATATTAAACAAATATGTAGGACTGCTTTTTTGCATTTACGCAATATCTCTAAAATCAGAAAGGTCTTGTCTCAGAGTGATGCTGAAAAACTAATTCATGCATTTATTTCCTCTAGGCTGGACTATTGTAATTCATTATTATCAGGTTGTCCTAAAAGTTCCCTAAAAAGCCTTCAGTTAATTCAAAATGCTGCAGCTAGAGTACTGACGGGGACTAGAAGGAGAGAGCATATCTCACCTATATTGGCCTCTCTTCATTGGCTTCCTGTTAATTCTAGAATAGAATTTAAAATTCTTCTTCTTACTTATAAGGTTTTGAATAATCAGGTCCCATCTTATCTTAGGGACCTCGTAGTACCATATCACCCCAATAGAGCGCTTCGCTCTCAGACTGCAGGCTTACTTGTAGTTCCTAGGGTTTGTAAGAGTAGAATGGGAGGCAGAGCCTTCAACTTTCAGGCTCCTCTCCTGTGGAACCAGCTCCCAATTCAGATCAGGGAGACAGACACCCTCTCTACTTTTAAGATTAGGCTTAAAACTTTCCTTTTTGCTAAAGCTTATAGTTAGGGCTGGATCAGGTGACCCTGAACCATCCCTTAGTTATGCTGCTATAGACGTAGACTGCTGGGGGGTTCCCATGATGCACTGTTTCTTTCTCTTTTTGCTCTGTATGCACCACTCTGCATTTAATCATTAGTGATCGATCTCTGCTCCCCTCCACAGCATGTCTTTTTCCTGGTTCTCTCCCTCAGCCCCAACCAGTCCCAGCAGAAGACTGCCCCTCCCTGAGCCTGGTTCTGCTGGAGGTTTCTTCCTGTTAAAAGGGAGTTTTTCCTTCCCACTGTAGCCAAGTGCTTGCTCACAGGGGGTCGTTTTGACCGTTGGGGTTTTACATAATTATTGTATGGCCTTGCCTTACAATATAAAGCGCCTTGGGGCAACTGTTTGTTGTGATTTGGCGCTATATAAAAAAAATTGATTGATTGATTGATTTCTGTGGAACAACAGCTATTTTCTATTTATTTAAGGCATAACAGGTTAGGTTACTGTGTACCCAGGAACAAAACAAAAATAAAAATTTGTTACATAGTGTAATTAGTAAAAAGATGTTTGCCACCAGATTTGAATAACAGTATCACTTTTGCCACTTTCTTACCATTTGGGACAATTCCAGTTTGAAATGATTTATTAAATACAGGGTGGGCCAATAAAATGTTTCCACTTTTTGATCGTACACAAGTTTTTGAAATGAGAACTTATTCAAAAATTTTATTTACAGACGTGTAACAGAAGCATCAAATTAACATTTGATACCAAAGGTTTCCCACTTTGTCATGTTTTCTGCACAGTTCAATAATTGATGACATGTTCAATCCAGGCTCCCCTTCTTTGGATTACAGCTGCAACACACACATTGAAGTTTGTGATGACATTGCCACACATTTCAAGAGGGATTCTCCGAATTTCTTTTTCATCCCTCAGACAAAGTGGGAAACCTTTGGTATCAAATGTTAATTTGATGCTTCTGTTACAACTCTGTAAATAAAATTTTTGAATAAGTTGTCATTTCAAAAACCTGTGTACGATCAAAAAGTGGTAACAAGTTAGCATTAAACAAATTAGGGGTCTCCCAACTGGAGACCCCTAATGCTAGACTGCGGTAAACCAGAAAATAGAACATTGCAGTAGTCCAATCTAGAAGAGATAAATGCATGGATCAGGGTCTCAGCATCAGCCATAGACAGGATGGGACGAATCTTCGGTATATTTCGCAGGTGGAAGAAAGCAGTCCTAGTAATATTTCTAATGTGGAGGCCAAAGGACAATGAAGGATCAAAAATTACGCCAAGGTTCCTCACTTTGTCAGTGTGATGTATGACACACGAGCCTAGGCTGAGTGTTAACTGGTCAAATTGATGGCGATGTCTCACTGGACCAAGAACCATCATTTCAGTCTTTTCAGAGTTTAAAAGTAGGAAGTTTCTAGACATCCAGCTTCTCACTGCTGCAAGGCAATCTTCTAAAGATTTTATGTGAATGAGATTACCAGCAGTTATCGGCATGTATAACTGAGCATCATCTGCATAGCAGTGAAAGGTAATCCCAAAACGCCGCAATATGTGCCCAAGGGGTGCTATATAAAGGGAGAAAAGCAGGGGGCCTAAGACAGACCCCTGAGGAACCCCAAATTTCATGCCTTAGGGTTAGAGATAGTGTTACTGTACAAAACACAGTGAGAACGACTGGTCAAGTATAACGTCAGCCATGCAAGGGCACTCCCAGTAATCCCAAAATGATTTTCCAGCCTATCAAGTAGAATATGATGATCCACTGTATCAAATGCAGCACTGAGATCTAACAGCAACAGAACCGTAGTGGTGTCCGAATCCATTGTAAGCAGAAGATCATTCGCCACTTTAGTGAGAGCCATCTCTGTGGAATGATATTTTCTAAAAGCAGACTGCAGTGGCTCAAAGAGATTATTCTCATTAAGATAGTCTCTGAGCTGCCGTGAAACCACTTTTTCCAGAATTTTAGAGAAAAATGATAGATTTGATATCGGCCAATAGTTTGTCAATACACTAGGGTCAAGATTAGGTTTCTTAAGTAATGGTTTAATCACTGCAGATTTGAAACATTTAGGAACAGAACCAGAAGTTAAAGAAAGATTAATAATTTCCAGCACAGTCAGCCCAAGAGTGGGCCACAGGTCCTTAAACAGTTTTGTTGGTATAGGATCAAATAAACAGGTTGTGCTTTTTGTTGACATTACGAGTTTTGTCAGCATGCCTAGTGAGATACTGTCAAATTCTGTAAATCTAGGTAATACCGCAGTAGTGGCGCCCACATCAATAGCAGGGTGTAGTGGCTGGATTAAGGCATGCCGGGATATGTTTAACCTAATGTCTTCTATTTTCTTCCCAAAGTAATCCAGGAAATCTTGTGCTGTCAAAGGAGAGCAACTACAGGTGGTTGTCCATGCATAAGTGTTGCCACCATTTTGAACAAGAACTTTGAGTTATGCTTGTTTTTGTTGATCAAATCAGAGTAGTAGGTCCGCTTTGTAGTCAATAATGCATGCTTATAGTCTAAGAAGCATCACGCCATGCAAGGTGAAATACTTCTAATTTTGAACGACACCATTTCCGTTGCTTTATGCTTGAGGTCACGCAGATAATCATTGAACCAAGGTGACTGTGATTTGGGGGAGCGTGGTTTTAACACAGGTGGTGCAATCATGTCGAGTGTAGTTTTGAGCACTGAGTTTAAACTATCCACAAGTCTGTCTACTGACTGGGTATTTGTCAAATATGAAGCTACGACATTAGGCAGTCTAGCTTCGAGTTCAGTCTTATTTGAGGAGTTGATGCATCGCCGTAATGATATATAAGTGTGACCGCAGGACCTTTGTGGTCGGGACAGCGGTGGGATTGAACCCATATGGCTCGCACTAAAGACCATTCCAGGTCAGCCAAAGGGGAATTCCCTGTTAGCCAAGCTAGTGGGAACGTCTTTTCAATCAGGACCCGGGACCTTCATCCCGCTACATATCTCCCCACCATTTTTGACTTCGTCCCGAAGTCACAGGTGCATTTAAGCATGTTCTGTGACTACCCACATCCTGTTCGTGATGCCAGATTGTGACTGCAGGACCTTTGTGGCCGGGATGGAGGTGGGATCGAACCCATACGGCTCGCACTAAAGACCATTCCTCTACCAGGTCAGCCAAAGGGGAATTCCCCGTTAGCCAAGCTAGCGGGAATGTCTTTTCAATCAGGACCCGGGACCTTAATCCCGCTACATAAAGTTGTTGTTCCACTAAACACGGCAGCCAAACTGTAAACTTAATAAGTGAATGATCAGACACCACTGATGTAAGAGGCATGATACCACGTGCGAGAACCAGATCCAGGGTATTTCCAGGGTATTTCCACTAACGTGCGTCGAATCCCGAATGCATTGCCGAAATCCTAATGCATCCACAATTTCCATAAATGATTTGCAGAGGGGATCAGAAGGCTTATTTATATGAATGTTAAAGTCACCAATGATCGGAATGTTATCTACACTAGTTGACAAGTTAGAGATGAACGTCCCAAATTTATCTAAGAATTCAGAATATATGCCAAGGCCAAGAGGCCTATATACAGTGACAAAGTAATACAACTGATTTTTATTCTTCTGACCTTGGCAATGTGTAATATCCTGAGCAGAGCGGAGAATCAGATGCTCAAACGAGTGATATTTGTAACCCCAACAGCTAATAAGCTAAACCTAGATTTATAAATAAGAGCAACACCCCCGCCTTGCTTCACATCACGAGGGACATGACTAAATGTATATGCTGGTGGGCAGGCCTCATTTAAGGGGAGGACAGCTGTAGGTTTAAGCCAGGTTTCACATAGCCCAATCATATCTAAGTGATGATCAATAATTAGATCATTGATCAACAATGATTTTGAGGACAGTGATCTTATGTTAATGAGACCATCTAAGGACCTCAGTGGGGTTGACAGTTGAACTGTTTGGGTTTAGGGGTGGTTCCAGAGTAGCATATATAAGATGCCTAGAAGTAGGTTTAGGTTTAAGACATTCCACGCGTGTTGCAGGTAGCAGACACAAAATCTTTGCTATTGCTGGAACAACCACTGGGCCATCCTCAATTTCAACATCATCCAATATAGTAATGGGTATTAAGTTTGCAAAGCATATCCCTCTGTGATTTTTATGGACACGACTACGGAAGCAGGCCACAGTCTCAACTTGTTGAAATTCCCTCCCTGGCAAATAAACTGCACTATCACCATAGTGGATTTTCTGAACTAAATTCCCCGCTAAGCTAATGGATTCCACACCCACATTTGTCATAAGCCTTGCAGGGTCTCTAATCACTTGCTCCGTGGCCTGCTGTAGATTCCTAATGTTACCCTCCCTGTAGAGCTCTATCTATGTTCGCAGACAAGATGGCGGTGCCTTCCCCAGTAGGGTGGAGGCCGGTCGGCATCAGCAAGCCACGGCGTCCCCAGAACGAATAGTTGTTAATTTATTTTTATAGTCCTTACATATATAATCTCTGCCTCTCTTGATTTACTTTTAATGAATTCTCTGTATAGCATATTTTTCTTCTTACAAGCCCTTTTGTCATCCATGCGTTAGCTTTAAATTTATTATTTGCACTGTACTGTATAATTGGACAATTTTTGTTGTATATATATTGAGAAATATGTTTTCAAATTTGGAATATGCTAAATTACCATCATGCTCTGTGTAAATGGGCTTCCAATCCTGCAGAAGTAAATCATTTTTTAAGGCAGTGATAGCTTCTTCAGATTGCAGGTGTTTACAATATTGTATTTTCTCATTACATTTTCTTTTTAAATTTCGGCCAGTTACTTTAAAAATTGGTAAGTGTGTTGTGTGGGCCGCCGAAGAGGAGGTACTGCTGGCCCACCACCACAAGATGGCGCCCTGCTTGAAGTGCGGGCTTCAAGCACAAGAGGGCGTCGGAGCGACCAGGAGTGACAGCTGTCACACATCATCCATACCAGCTGTCACTCATCCACTACTCATCACCACCACCATAAAGGCCGGACTGCAACTCCACCTCCCCGCCGAGAAATCAGCTACCATTCAGGTATTTTTCTCTGCTGACTCAAAACATTGAGTATTAATCTGAACTTCTTTGCAGCCGTTTTCCTGGTGTGTCCTTATCTGTGGGATTGGCGTTTGGTGTGATCAGCGACGGCTTCGCCTCACACCCCAAACCAGATAAGTGGTGAAACAGGAGCTGCACGAGTGTGTGATTGGAGGTGGAGGTGCTCCCTCCTAACTGAACACTGACTGTGGGAGTACTGAGTGTGCGAACTCACACTCATCAGGACTGTATCTGTTTTCTGCCAGCAGTACCGGGTCTGACTGCTGAAGACAGTGGCCACCTGGGGCGCAGGGCTTGGCGGCTCCGGTGTTCTTCAGCTCCGTTGGTGGTGGAAGCTGTGTGGGGATCCAGCTCTTCTCTCGCCAGGCGTCTTCTATCGTCGTGCCTGCCCACACGTCACCTCGTGTATGATTGACAGTCCACCATATTGTTATTGTCTGTACGTCGTTGTGCGATTCACAACATTAAATTGTTACTTTTGGCTTATCCATTGTCCGTTCATTAACGCCCCCTGTTGTGGGTCCGTGTCACGACACTTTCACAACAAAGTGGTCAGTAATATCAACTGATCAGTAAGCCACGTAATATTTTGGTGTCGATATCATTAGTAAATACATTATCAGTGAGTGTAGCTGAATGTGAAGTTATTCTTGAAGGCCTGGTAATTTTTGGATATAAATTTAAGCTGTACATGGTATCAATGAAATCCTCTGTTACTTTATGCTGATATGGATTTAAGATCAAATCAAATCAAAATCAATTTTATTTATATAGCGCCAAATCACAACAAACAGTTGCCCCAAGGTGCTTTATATTGTAAGGCAAAGCCATACAATAATTACAGAAAAACCCCAACGGTCAAAACGACCCCCTGTGAGCAAGCACTTGGCGACAGTGGGAAGGAAAAACTCCCTTTTAACAGGAAGAAACCTCCAGCAGAACCAGGCTCAGGGAGGGGCAGTCTTCTGCGAGGACTGGTTGGGGCTGAGGGAGAGAACCAGGAAAAAGACATGCTGTGGAAGAGAGCAGAGATCAATCACTAATGATTAAATGCAGAGTGGTGCATACAGAGCAAAATGAGAAAGAAACACTCAGTGCATCATGGGAACCCCCCAGCAGTCTAAGTCTATAGCAGCATAACTAAGGGATGGTTCAGGGTCACCTGATCCAGCCCTAACTATAAGCTTTAGCAAAAAGGAAAGTTTTAAGCCTAATCTTAAAAGTAGAGAGGGTGTCTGTCTCCCTGATCTGAATTGGGAGCTGGTTCCACAGGAGAGGAGCCTGAAAGCTGAAGGCTCTGCCTCCCATTCTACTCTTACAAACCCTAGGAACTACAAGTAAGCCTGCAGTCTGAGAGCGAAGCGCTCTATTGGGGTGATATGGTACTATGAGGTCCCTAAGATAAGATGGGACCTGATTATTCAAAACCTTATAAGTAAGAAGAAGAATTTTTAATTCTTTTCTAGAATTAACAGGAAGCCAAAGAAGAGAGGCCAATATGGGTGAAATCAATATTTAATATATAAGAGATCAATATTTATATCTCCACAGACAAATACTCATTTATTACCCATCTGTGAAAAATACTTCTCTATCCAGTTTTGAAATTCTTCAATCTTAGAGCCCGGAGCTCTATATATGCAGCTAATAATTTTATTTTTACCTTTTTCCATACATATTTCAATTGTGATACATTCCAAAAGATTTTCCATTACCATTGTCATTTGAGCTTTAGTTTTGTATTTAAGCCTTTTGTCAACATACAGTGCCACTCCTCCTCCTCTATTTTGTTTGTTCAAATAATTGAATTCATAACCCTCCAATTCATAGTTTGTATCGTCAACGTCTGCAAGCCAACTTTCCGTTATAGCAATTATACTAAAAGGTTGACAAAATTGTTTTACATATTCCTTAATACTCCCAAAAGTTTTGTACAGACTCCTACTGTTAAAGTGGATTATTGAGAAATTCCCATCAATTGTAATGCAGTTGTTGTATTGTTCATCTGTATAATACCGAGAGTTACTATTTATAAAAGAATAGAAATGATTGTCCGGATCTATCTCATATTCCAGATCTTGTATGTGATGCTCGGTATACTGAAAAGGTTGTAATTCCTGCACAGAAGTAAATTCAACAAGACCCCGAGGTACTTGAACTCCTTCATTTGGGGCAAGGCCATATTCCCTACGCAAGCAATCCATCGGTTACCTGCTGAGAACCATGGCCTCAGATTTAGAGGTGCTGATCCTCATCCCAGCCGCTTCACACTCGTCTGCTAACTGATCCAGTGAGTGTTGGAAGTCACCGGCCGATAAAGCCAACAGGACCATATCATCAGCAAAAAGCAGTGATGAGACCCTGAGCCCACCAAACCGGAAACCCTCCTCCCCCTGACTACACCTTGATATCCTGTCCATGAATATCACAAACAGGATTGGTGACAAGGCGCAGCGCTGGCAGAGGCCAACTCCACTGGAAACGAGTCCGGCTTACTGCCGAGCACCCGAACACAACTCTTGCTTTGCGAGTACAGAGATTGGATGGCCCTGAGAAGCCCCCATTAATGAACAAATAAACAAATACCCATCACTTAAATCTTTCCAAGTCCGAAAGCTCCCTTATTGTTATGATTTTAGCTTCTTCCGGAGATCCATTTAACTTAATCATCACTTTGCAATTCCTTGTCCAAGATGCTTGTATTTTCTGCTGTTTATGGAGGACTCTGGCTTCTCTTGCTATATCAGCATTTTTTTTTTGTTTTTTTTTGTCAAATGTTCATTGACACGTCAGTTCCTCTCAGGTTTTTAGACTGCCACAACAAAACATTCTTAATTTTTCTGTTCACAAACTGGATGATGATGGCTGGTTTGGACTTGTTGTCTTTCCATGGTAGTGAATGACAGTGTCACTGTGGATGTTATTTGAAGAAGAGAAGTTGATGATCTGCTGCTCCAAGGAGTGGATTTCTCCTGGCATTTCATCCATAACACTTGTGCTGCTGGCTTCATTTCACTTCTCAAATATCAGTGTGTTTGTCTGCTATATGAGATCTTCTTCTTCTTTGTCTTTCGGCTGTTCCCGTTAGGGGTCTCCACAGCAGATCAATCGTTTCCATCTCACCCTGTCCTCTGTATCTTCCTCTGTCACACCAACCACCTGCATGTCCTCTCTCAGCACATCCATGAACCTCCTCTTTGGTCTCCCTCTTCTCCTCCTGCCTGGTGGCTCCATCCTCAGCATCCTTCTCCCTATATACACTGGGTCCCCCCTCTGCACATGTCCAAACCATCTCAATCTCGCCTCTCTGACTTTGTCTCCAAACTGTCCCACCTGAGCTGTCCCTCTGATATGTTCATTCCTAATCTTGTCCATTCTTGTCACTCCCAAAGAGAATCTCAACATCTTCAGCTCTGCCTCCTGTCTTTTTGTTAGTGCCACTGTCTCTAAACCATACAACATAGCTGGTCTCACTACTGTTTTGTAAACTTTCCCCTTCACTCTTGCTGATAGTCTTCGGTCACAAATCACTCCTGCCACCTTTCTCCACCCACTCCACCCTGCCTGCACTCTCTTCTTCACCTCTCTACCACACTCTCCATTACTTTGAACAGTTGACCCCAAATATTAACTGTCTGCTGTATGAGATATTTAATGGAAATTTCTGATCCAGACAACCAATGATTTATAAAGGAAAATCATGAAAATTATCAGGGTTGCCCAAACTTTTGCGTCAACTGTAGCACCTGTTGGGCACATATTGTGGCATTTTGGGATTACCTTTCACTGCTATGCTGATGATACTCAGTTATACATGCTAATAACTGCTGGTAATCTCATCCACATAAAATCCTTAGAAGATTGCTTTGCATCAGTGAGAAGCTGGATGTCTAGAAACTTTCTACAACTACTTTTAAACTCTGATAAGACTGAAATGATGGTTCTTGGTCCAGTGAGACATCTGCATCAATTTGACCAGTTAACACTTAGCCTAGGCTCGTGTGTCATACATCACACTGACAAAGTGAGGAACCTTGAGGTAATTTTTGATCCTACATTGTCCTTTGACCTCCACATTACAGATATAACTAGGACTGCTTTCTTCCACCTGTGAAATATAGTGAAGATTCTTCCCATCCTGTCTGTGGCTGATGCTGAAACCCTGATTCATGCGTTTGTCTCTTCTAGATTGGACTACTGCAATGTTCTATTTTCTGGTTTACCGCAGTCCAGCATTAGGTCTCTCCAAATGGTTCAAAATGCTGCAGCCAGACTTTTGACACGAAACAGAAAGTTCAACCACATTACACCCATTTTGGCGTCTCTTCACTGGCTTCCTGTCCCAGTCAGATCAGATTTTAAGGTTCTGCTACTAGCCTATAAAATTGTTCACAGACTGATACCTCCCTACCTAGCTGACCTAATTAAACCTTACATACAGCCTGGGCTTTGCATTCTCAAGGTGCAGGACTACTTTGTGTCCCTAAGGTGAATAGAAAGTGTGTTGGTCATAGAGCTTTCTCTTATCATGCCGCTGTTCTGTCCAGATTTAAGACGCACTTATTTTCCCTTTCGTATGGCTAGCATACTGACGTAATACGTTACTATGCTTTTTACTCTTTTAAATTCATTTGATTAGTAAACGGAGCAGGCCGCGGCCTCAACTTTATCTAAAGTCTGGGTCTTTTAGTGATGTTTATGGCTAGTAGCCGGTGATCACCTTAGTATTTATTTTGTTTTTCTTGTTGCTTAATGCTGACAAATTATACTGTATTTGTTGTCTTTCTGATGCCTGATTCAGTTTTTTTTTCTGTCTCTTTGAGGTGTGGCTCCATCCAGAGATGGGTGTGGTGTTGTGAAAGTGTAGGAACACGGACCCACAACAGGGGGCGCAAATGAACGGACAATGGAGGAAGTCAAATAACAACACTTTACTGTTGTGAATAAGCACAACAAACACAACAGATTACAATAGTAGACAAAGAAGTCAATTCACAAAATGTGTCACGTGGGCAGGCTCGAAGATAAGAGACGTCTGTCCAAAGCAGAACCGGAACTACACGATTTCCTCTGCCACCGAGCCCCGGGAATACTGGAGCCGCCAAGTCCCGAACTCCCAGGGGGCCACTGCCTCCGCTTGTCAGATCTGGTACTGCTGGCGAGGAACAAAAACAGTTAAATGTGGGTGCGTTTGCACCCAGCAACACGTATGGTGGGAAAACCACCTCCACCTCTCGTCGGAAGAAACTGGTAAGTGCAGGAGTGTGAGTACTTATCAAATAGGTAGGAAAAAGTCTAACACAGTCTCCAGCTGTAAATACTCACTGTCTGCTATCCAACGCACAAAGTAGCAAAGTATTAATGTCAGGAAGACAACACAGTCGGCTGAGCACTTTACCTCCTTGGTAGAGCGATATCTCGGCAAAGAGGTGGAGATGTCGTCTTGCTGATATACCACTGAAGATCAGATGATTGGTGACAGCTGTCGTAGGTGATAAGTGACAGCTGTCACCCTGGCTGCTCCTGTGAGGCGGCAGCGCCCTCTGGTGCCTGGAGCCCGCACTCCAGGCAGGGCGCCCTCTGGTGGTGGTGGGCCAGCAGTGCCTCCTCTTCAGCAGCCCACACAACAGGACCCCCCCTCAACGGGCGCCTCCTGGCGCCCGACCAGGCTTGTCCGGGTGGCGGCGGTAGAAATCGGGTCCAGGATGAAGCTCCTCTTCACCCAGGAGCGTTCTTCGGGTCTGTACCCCTCCCAGTCCACCAGATACTGGAAGCCCCGGCTCATCCTACGGACATCCAAGAGCCGGCGCACAGTCCAAGCTGGCTCGCCATCGATGATCCGGGCAGGAGGCGTTCCGGACTTGGAGCACAGAGGGGTGAGGTGTGATGCGGCTTTATCCGGGACACATGGAAAACAGGATGGATCCACAGTGAGGCCGGAAGCTGAAGCCTCACTGCGGCTGGACTGATAACCTTGAGGATCTTGAAGGGACCGATGTAACGATCCTGCAGTTTAGGGGAGTCCACTTTGAGGGGAATGTCCTTTGTTGACAACCACACCTCCTGCCCTGGCCGATACGCAGGGGCCGGGGTCTGCCGACGGTCCGCCGACGGTCTGCATGGGCTTTTGCCCTCGTCCGGGCCTTTAGCAAAGCAGAACGGGCGGCGCGCCACACCCGACGGCACTTCCGCAGGTGGGCCTGGACCGAGGGCACACCGACCTCTCCCTCAACCACCGGAAACAACGGGGGCTGGTACCCCAGACACACCTCAAAAGGGGAGAGGCCGGTGGCTGAAGACACCTGGCTGTTATGGGCATACTCGATCCAGGCCAAATGGGTACTCCAGGCCGCCGGGTGCGCGGCCGTCACGCAGCGCAGGGCCTGTTCCACCTCCTGATTGACCCGTTCTGGTTGCCCGTTGGTCTGAGGATGATACCCGGACGAGAGACTCCCCGTGGCCCCCAGTTCCCGGCAGAAGCTCCTCCAGACTTGCGAGGAGAACTGGGGACCGCGATCGGAGACGATGTCTGTTGGAATCCCATGCAGCCGGACGACGTGGTGGACCAGGAGGTCCGCTGTCTCCTGGGCAGTCGGGAGCTTCGGGAGGGCCACGAAGTGGGCCGCCTTGGAGAATCGGTCCACTATCGTGAGGATGGTGGTGTTGCCCTGGGACGGCGGGAGGCCCGTGACAAAATCCAGGCCGGTGTGGGACCAGGGGCGATGAGGCACAGGCAGCGGCTGGAGCAGTCCCGATGCTCTGCGGTGGTCAGCCTTGCCCCTGGCGCAGGTGGTGCAGGCCTGGATATAATCCCAGACGTCGGCCTCCAGGGACGCCCACCAGAAGCGCTGCCGAACAACTGCCACGGTTCTATGCACCCCTGGATGACAGGAGAACTTGGAGCCGTGACAGAAGTCCAGGACTGCAGCCCTGGCCTCTGGTGGGACGTAAAGTTTGTTCTTCGGCCCAGTTCCGGAATCCGGGCTCCGTGCCAGGGCCTCCCGGACGGTTTTCTCTACGTCCCAGGTGAGGGTGGCCACGATAGCGGACTCCGGGATGATGGGTTCCGGTGGATCCGACAACTCCGTTTTGACTTCGTCTTCATGCACCCGGGACAAGGCATCCGATCTCTGGTTTTTGGTCCCGGGGCGGTAGGTGATCCGGAAGTCAAAGCGGCCGAAGAACAGTGACCAGCGGGCTTGCCTGGGGTTCTGCCGCTTGGCGGTCCTGATATACTCCAGGTTCCGGTGGTCAGTGAAAACCGTGAATGGCACGGACGTTCCCTCCAACAGATGTCTCCACTCTTCAAGAGCCTCTTTCACCGCAAGGAGTTCTCGATTGCCGACGTCATAGTTCCGTTCGGCCAGGGTCAACCTGCGGGAAAAATAGGCACACTGGTGAAGGACCTTATCGGCCTCTCCGCTCTGGGAAAGCACAGCTCCTATCCCTGAGTCCGAGGCGTCCACTTCAACCACAAACTGGCGACTAGGATCGGGCTGCACCAGAACGGGTGCAGACGAGAAGCGCAGTTTCAACTCCTTGAACGCGGCATCGCACCGATCCGACCAGGTGAAGGGGACTTTTGGAGAGGTCAGGGCTGTCAGGGGGCTAACTACCTGACTGTAGCCCTTAATGAACCTCCTGTAGAAATTTGCAAAGCCGAGGAACTGTTGCAGCTTCCTACGGCTGGTGGGTTGGGGCCAGTCTCTCACCGCCGCAACCTTGGCCGGATCAGGAGCGACGGAGTTGGGAGAGATGATAAACCCCAGGAAGGACAAAGAAGTGCGGTGAAACTCACACTTCTCGCCCTTCACAAACAGCCGGTTCTCCAACAACCGCTGCAGGACCTGACGTACATGCCGGACATGAGTCTCAGGATCCGGAGAAAAGATGAGTATATCGTCTAGATATACGAAGACGAATCGGTGCAGGAAATCCCGCAAGACATCATTAACTAATGCTTGGAACGTCGCGGGGGCGTTTGTAAGGCCGAACGGCATGACCAGGTACTCAAAGTGACCTAAGGGGGTGTTAAATGCCGTCTTCCACTCGTCTCCCTTCCGGATCCGAACCAGGTGATACGCATTTCTAAGATATAGCTTAGTGAATATCTGGGCTCCATGCAGGGGCGTGAACACTGAATCCAACAAGGGCAACGGGTATCGGTTACGAACCGTGATTTCGTTCAGCCCCCTATAATCAATGCATGGACGAAGTCCGCCGTCTTTTTTGCCCACAAAAAAGAAACCTGCACCCATCGGGGAGGTGGAATTCCGGATCAACCCAGCGGCTAAAGAGTCCCGGATGTAGGTCTCCATTGATTCGCGCTCAGGTCGTGAGAGGTTGTACAGCCTGCTGGACGGGAACTCAACGCCTGGAACCAAATCAATGGCACAATCGTACGGACGGTGCGGGGGAAGGGTGAGCGCCAGATCCTTACTGAACACATCCACAAGGTCATGGTACTCCACCGGCACCGTCCCAAGATTGGGCGGGACTCTGACCTCCTCCCTAGCCTGGGAACCGGGAGGAACCGAGGAACCTAAACATACCCGATGGCAGGTCTCGCTCCACTGAACCACTACCCCGGATGGCCAATCGATCTGGGGATTGTGTTTTAACATCCAGGGGAACCCGAGAATCACACGGGAGGTGGCAGGAGTCACAAAAAACTCGATCTCCTCCCAGTGGTTCCCTGACACCACCAGAGTTACTGGTGGTGTCTTATGTGTGATTAGAGGGAGTAGGGAGCCATCTAGTGCCCGCACCTGCACAGGTGAAGTAAGCGCCACCAGAGGGAGCCCTGCCTCCCTGGCCCATCTGCTGTCTAGCAGATTCCCTTCAGAGCCCGTGTCCACCAGTGCTGGGGCCTGCAGGGTTAAATCCTCATAAAGGATTGTAACTGGGAGTCGTGTGGCAATATGGGTATGTCCCACGTGAATGTCTTGGCCCACCCCTAGCCCAGTTTCTAGGGGCGGGCGTTAGTGTTTAACCGCTCGGGGCAGTCCCTCACTTGATGCTCTATTGAGCCACAAACAAAGCACGCTCTGCGGACCAGCCTCCTCTGTCTATCTGGTGGCCTAAATGTGGCCCTGCTCGTGTCCATAGCTTCATCAGCAGGGGGAGCTGTAACCACACGGAGCGTAGAGGCCGTGGAGCGTGGGGAGGGCGGAACTCGGTCGGAACCGGAAGGGAGAGGGACGGCACGTGCCCGGCCACGCCCCTCGTCTCGTTCCCGACGGCGTTCTTCTAACCGATTGTCTAATCGTATAACGAGATCAATAAGCCCGTCTAAATCCCGCGGCTCGTCCTTGGCCACCAGGTGCTCCTTCAGGACCAACGACAGTCCGTTTACGAAGGCGGCACGGAGGGCAGTGCTATTCCAGCCGGACCTCGCAGCCGCGATGCGGAAGTCGACTGCTAAACTGCAGGATTGTCTTACAGACATAAAGACATGGATGACCTCTAATTTCCTGCTTTTAAACTCAGATAAAACTGAAGTCATTGTACTTGGCCCCACAAATCTTAGAAACATGGTGTCTAACCAGATCCTTACTCTGGATGGCATTACCCTGACCTCTAGTAATACTGTGAGAAATCTTGGAGTCATTTTTGATCAGGATATGTCATTCAAAGCGCATATTAAACAAATATGTAGGACTGCTTTTTTGCATTTACGCAATATCTCTAAAATCAGAAAGGTCTTGTCTCAGAGTAATGCTGAAAAACTAATTCATGCATTTATTTCCTCTAGGCTGGACTATTGTAATTCATTATTATCAGGTTGTCCTAAAAGTTCCCTGAAAAGCCTTCAGTTAATTCAAAATGCTGCAGCTAGAGTACTGACGGGGACTAGAAGGGGAGAACATATCTCACCCATATTGGCCTCTCTTCATTGGCTTCCTGTTAATTCTAGAATAGAATTTAAAATTCTTCTTCTTACTTATAAGGTTTTGAATAATCAGGTCCCATCTTATCTTAGGGACCTCGTAGTACCTTATCACCCCAATAGAGCGCTTCGCTCTCAGACTGCAGGCTTACTTGTAGTTCCTAGGGTTTGTAAGAGTAGAATGGGAGGCAGAGCCTTCAGCTTTCAGGCTCCTCTCCTGTGGAACCAGCTCCCAATTCAGATCAGGGAGACAGACACCCTCTCTACTTTTAAGATTAGGCTTAAAACTTTCCTTTTTGCTAAAGCTTATAGTTAGGGCTGGATCAGGTGACCCTGAACCATCCCTTAGTTATGCTGCTATAGACGTAGACTGCTGGGGGGTTCCCATGACGCACTGTTTCTTTCTCTTTTTGCTCTGTATGCACCACTCTGCATTTAATCATTAGTGATCGATCTCTGCTCCCCTCCACAGCATGTCTTTTTCCTGGTTCTCTCCCTCAGCCCCAACCAGTCCCAGCAGAAGACTGCCCCTCCCTGAGCCTGGTTCTGCTGGAGGTTTCTTCCTGTTAAAAGGGAGTTTTTCCTTCCCACTGTAGCCAAGTGCTTGCTCACAGGGGGTCGTTTTGACCGTTGGGGTTTTACATAATTATTGTATGGCCTTGCCTTACAATATAAAGCGCCTTGGGGCAACTGTTTGTTGTGATTTGGCGCTATATAAAAAAATTGATTGATTGATTGATTGATAAGCAGCTGCATTCCGGCGCCCCTGTCTCATTGACAGCAGCACGGCTGAAGCGGTCTCTCCTCTATTTGGGTGATCGAACACTGTTCTGAACTCCCTCACAAACCCATCATATGTCAGAAGGAGCCGTGAATTTTGCTCCCAGAGCGCTGTAGCCCAAGCGCGTGCCTCACCGCGAAGCAGATTAATCACATAAGCTATCTTACTAGCATCAGTCGCATACATGACGGGACGTTGTGCGAAGATGAGCGAATACTGCATAAGAAAGTCCGCGCACGTCTCCACACAAGCCCCGTACGGCTCTGGAGGGCTTATGTATGCTTCAGGGGAAGGTGGGAGGGGTCGTTGAACGACCTGTGGAACGTCACTGTTGCGCACAGGATCGACAGGAGGGGGGCCGCAGCAGCACCCTGAGGGCGCGCTTCCACCTGCGCGGTGAGAGCCTCCACCCTGCGGTTAAGGAGGACGTTCTGCTCGGTCATTAGATCCAACCGAGCCGTAAAAGCGGTGAGGATTCGCTGCAACTCACCGATCATTCCTCCTGCAGACGCCTGTGCGCCCTGCTCTTCCATTGGCCGTTCAACAGCCGGTTGACGCCCCTCGGGGTCCATGAGGATGGCCGAGATATCCTGTTGTGAAAGTGTAGGAACACGGACCCACAACAGGGGGCGCAAATGAACGGACAATGGAGGAAGTCAAATAACACCACTTTACTGTTGTGAATAAGCACAACAAACACAACAGATTACAATAGTAGACAAAGAAGTCAATTCACAAAATGTGTCACGTGGGCAGGCTCGAAGATCAATCAATCAATCAATTTTTTTATATAGCGCCAAATCACAACAAACAGTTGCCCCAAGGCGCTTTATATTGTAAGGCAAGGCCATACAGATAAGAGAAGATAAGAGACGTCTGTCCAAAGCAGAACCGGAACCACACGATTTCCTCTGCCACCGAGCCCCGGGAATACTGGAGCCGCCAAGTCCCGAACTCCCAGGGGGCCACTGCCTCCGCTTGTCAGATCTGGTACTGCTGGCGAGGAACAAAAACAGTTAAATGTGGGTGCGTTTGCACCCAGCAACACGTATGGTGGGAAAACCACCTCCACCTCTCGTCGGAAGAAACTGGTAAGTGCAGGAGTGTGAGTACTTATCAAATAGGAAGGAAAAAGTCTAACACAGTCTCCAGCTGTAAATACTCACTGTCTGCTATCCAACGCACAAAGTAACAAAGTATTAATGTCAGGAAGACAACACAGTCGGCTGAGCACTTTACCTCCTTGGTAGAGCGATATCACGGCAAAGAGGTGGAGATGTCGTCTTGCTGATATACCACTGAAGATCAGATGATTGGTGACAGCTGTCGTAGGTGATAAGTGACAGCTGTCACCCCGGCTGCTCCTGTGAGGCGGCAGCGCCCTCTGGTGCCTGGAGCCCGCACTCCAGGCAGGGCGCCCTCTGGTGGTGGTGGGCCAGCAGTACCTCCTCTTCAGCGGCCCACACAACATGTGGTGTCTGTTCCTGAAACCCTCCTGTCCTGTGCACCTTCAGCATGTCCTGTACGAGGTCTGTTAGAAGAGTATCGGACCTTTTTATTTTTTCAAAAACCTGATGGATTTGAATCACGTGTGCTTGCATGAGCAAACCTTGAACCTTCATGCGCATGCCTGAATTTTTTCACGCCTGTCGATTGCGTCATTTGCTTGTAAGCAGCCTTTGTGTGAGGTGTGTGTCGTGTGCTTGGTGTTTTTTCATTCCAAGGAAAAAGACGGAACGACTGGAGCAGCGCGACTGCATCAAATTTTGCCAGAAACTGGGCGACAGCCAGGTGGAAAACATTTGGATTATTCAGACGGCATTCGGTGACGATGCTATGGGCATCACACAGATTAAGGAGCGGTACAACTGGTTTAAAGATGCCGCACAACGGTGGAGAGTGAGCCACGCTCCGGGCGGCCATCAACATGCTGAAATGACCGGATCATTTCCAAAGTGAACGCTGTGGTGATGTGGGACCGTCGTGTGACTATCCGAGAAATTGTGGAAGAGGTGGACATCAGCACTTTTTCGGCACATTCCACTGTGACAGAAGATTTTGCCATGAAAAGAGTTGCAGCGAAATTCATGCCGATGGCTTTGGCACGAAGGTGATGGCGGAGCAAAAGCGCCTTTGTGTTGAAGTGTCACAGGACATGTTGTGACATGCTCACCTCTTCCACAATTTCTCGGATAATCACATGACTGAAAAGCCACCGAAAGCCGTCTGAATAATCCGAATGGTTTCCACCTGGCCGTCGCCCAGTTTCTGGCAAAATTTGATGCAGTCGCGCTGCTCCAGTCGTTCCGCCATTTTCCTTGCAAAGAAAATCCGACAAGAGACTCCACCCATCCTCACACAAAGGCTGCTTACAAGCAAATGACGCAATCAACAGGCGTGAAAAAATTCACGCATGAGCACGAAGGTTTGCTCATGCAAGCACATGTGATCCAAATCCATCAGGTTTTTGCAAAAAATAAAAAGGTCCAATACTTTTCTAACAGACCTCGTATATTCGTTTTGTGAATTGTTTTGTAATTCGTGTCTGTATCATGGCCCAAGCAGAGGGTCACCACTTTGAGTCTAGTTTACTGGAGGTTTCTTCCTCAGATCATCAGAGGGAGTTTTTTTCCTTACCAGTGTTGCTGTGTTCTTGCTCTGTGGGTTAGTAAGGTTAGACCTTCCTTGTGTGAAGCACCTTCAGGCAACTTTGTTGTGATCTGGCGCTATATAAATGAAAATAAATTGAAATTGAAGCAGCAGGTTGGAGTACTACTTCGTTGCTTCAAGCAGAGTCACTGCAGAAGCGATTGATTGTAGACTCACTGCAGGGTGTGCAATCAACGTAGAGAAATGATCATTTTCACAGTAAACACCCTTTGAAGGGCCGATAAGGGAATCGTTAGGCAAAAAGGCTCTTGATGTCGGTGGAATGAATCGTTTCTTAATGATTCTTGAAAAGAACCGTTTTTTGATACCCAACCTAGTGTCACGCCAGAAGCGTGAGAGTTGACAACCCGGTTAAATGATCAATCAATCAATCAACTTTTTTCTTATATAGCGCCAAATCACAACAAACAGTTGCCCCAAGGCGCTCCACATTGTAAGGCAAGGCCATACAATAATTATGAAAAACCCCAACGGTCAAAACGACCCCCTATGAGCAAGCACTTGGCCACAGTGGGAAGGAAAAACTCCCTTTTAACAGGAAGAAACCTCCAGCAGAACCAGGCTCAGGGAGGGGCAGTCTTCTGCTGAGACTGGTTGGGGCTGAGGGAAAGAACCAGGAAAAAGACATGCAGAGAAGGGGGGCAGAGATCGATCACTAATGATTAAATGCAGAGTGATGCATACGGAGCAAAAAGAGAAAGAAACAGTGCATCATGGGAACCCCCCACAGTCTACGTCTAAAGCAACATAACCAAGGGATGGTCCAGGGTCACCCGATCCAGCCCTAACTATAAGCCTTAGCGAAAAGGAAAGTTTTAAGCCTAATCTTAAAAGTAGAGAGGGTATCTGTCTCCCTGATCTGAATTGGGAGCTGGTTCCACAGGAGAGGAGCCTGAAATCTGAAGGCTCTGCCTCCCATTCTACTCTTACAAACCCTAGGAACCACAAGTAAGCCCGCAGTCTGAGAGCGAAGTGCTCTAATGGGGTAATATGGTACTACGAGGTCCCTAAGATAAGATGGGACCTGATTATTCAAAACCTTATAAGTAAGAAGAAGAATTTTAAATTCTATTCTAGAATTAACAGGAAGCCAATGAAGAGAGGCCAACACGGGTGAGATATGCTCTCTCCTGCTAGTTCCCGTCAGTACTCTAGCTGCAGCATTCTGAACCAACTGAAGGCTTTTTAGGGAACTTTTAGGACAACCTGATAATAATGAATTACAATAGTCCAGCCTAGAGGAAATAAATGCATGAATTAGTTTTTCAGCATCACTCTGAGACAAGACCTTTCTGATTTTAGAGATATTGCGTAAATGCAAAAAGGCAGTCCTACATATTTGTTTAATATGCGCTTTGAATGACATATCCTGATCAAAAATGACTCCAAGATTTCTCACAGTATTACTAGAGATCAGGGAAATGCCATCCAGAGTAACGATCTGGTTAGACACAATGCTTCTAAGATTTGTGGGGCCAAGTACAATAACTTCAGTTTTATCTGAGTTTAAAAGCAGGAAATTAGAGGTCATCCATGTCTTTATGTCTGTAAGACAATCCTGCAGTTTAGCTAATTGGTGTGTATCCTCTGGCTTCATGGATAGATAAAGCTGGGTATCATCTGCGTAACAATGAAAATTTAAGCAATACCGTCTAATAATACTGCCCAAGGGAAGCATGTACAAAGTGAACAAAATTGGTCCTAGCACAGAACCTTGTGGAACTCCATAATTAACTTTAGTCTGTGAAGAAGATTCCCCATTTACATGAACAAACTGTAATCTATTAGACAAATATGATTCAAACCACCGCAGCGCAGTGCCCTTAATACCTATGACATGCTCTAATCTCTGTAATAAAATTTTATGGTCAACAGTATCAAAAGCAGCACTGAGGTCCAACAGAACAAGCACAGAGATAAGTCCACTGTCCGAAGCCATAAGAAGATCATTTGTAACCTTCACTAATGCTGTTTCTGTACTATGATGAATTCTAAAACCTGACTGAAACTCTTCAAATAGACCATTCCTCTGCAGGTGATCAGTTAGCTGTTTTACAACTACCCTCTCAAGAATCTTTGAGAGAAAAGGAAGGTTGGAGATTGGCCTATAATTAGCTAAGATAGCTGGGTCAAGTGATGGCTTTTTAAGTAATGGTTTAATTACTGCCACCTTAAAGGCCTGTGGTACATAACCAACTAACAAAGATAGATTGATCATATTTAAGATTGAAGCATTAAATAATGGTAGGACTTCCTTGAGCAGCCTGGCAGGAATGGGGTCTAATAAACATGTTGATGGTTTGGATGAAGTAACTAATGAAAATAACTCAGACAGAACAATCGGAGAGAAAGAGTCTAACCAAATACCGGCATCACTGAAAGCAGCCAAAGATAACGATACATCTTTGGGATGGTTATGAGTAATTTTTTCTCTAATAGTCAAAATTTTGTTAGCAAAGAAAGTCATGAAGTCATTACTAGTTAAAGTTAATGGAATACTCAGCTCAATAGAGCTCTGACTCTTTGTCAGCCTGGCTACAGTGCTGAAAAGAAACCTGGGGTTGTTCTTATTTTCTTCAATTAGTGATGAGTAGAAAGATGTTCTAGCTTTACGGAGGGCTTTTTTATAGAGCAACAAACTCTTTTTCCAGGCTAAGTGAAGATCTTCTAAATTAGTGAGACGCCATTTCCTCTCCAACTTACGGGTTATCTGCTTTAAGCTACGAGTTTGTGAGTTATACCACGGAGTCAGACACTTCTGATTTAAAGCTCTCTTTTTCAGAGGAGCTACAGCATCCAAAGTTGTCTTCAATGAGGATGTAAAACTATTGACGAGATACTCTAACTCCCTTACAGAGTTTAGGTAGCTACTCTGCTCTGTGTTGGTATATGACATTAGAGAACATAAAGAAGGAATCATATCCTTAAACCTAGTTACAGCGCTTTCTGAAAGACTTCTAGTGTAATGAAACTTATTCCCCACTGCAGGGTAGTCCAACAGGGTAAATGTAAATGTTATTAAAAAATGATCAGACAGAAGGGAGTTTTCAGGGAATACTGTTAAGTCTTCTATTTCCATACCATAAGTCAGAACAAGATCTAAAATATGATTAAAGTGGTGGGTGGACTCATTTACTTTTTGAGCAAAGCCGATAGAGTCTAATAATAGATTAAATGCAGTGTTGAGGCTGTCATTCTCAGCATCTGTGTGGATGTTAAAATCGCCCACTATAATTATCTTATCTGAGCTAAGCACTAAGTCAGACAAAAGGTCTGAAAATTCACAGAGAAACTCACAGTAACGACCAGGTGGACGATAGATAATAACAAATAAAACTGATTTTTGGGACTTCCAATTTGGATGGACAAGACTAAGAGACAAGCTTTCAAATGAATTAAAGCTCTGTCTAGGTTTTTGATTAATTAATAGGCTGGAATGGAAGATTGCTGCTAATCCTCCACCCCGGCCCGTGCTACGAGCATTCTGACAGTTAGTGTGACTCGGGGGTGTTGACTCATTTAAACTAACATATTCATCCTGCTGTAACCAGGTTTCTGTTAGGCAGAATAAATCAATACGTTGATCAATTATTATATCATTTACCAACAGGGACTTAGAAGAGAGAGACCTAATGTTTAATAAACCACATTTAACTGTTTTAGTCTGTGGTGCAATTGAAGGTGCTATATTATTTTTTCTTTTTGAATTTTTATGTTTAAATAGATTTTTGCTGGTTATTGGTGGTCTGGGAGCAGGCACCGTCTCTACGGGGATGGGGTAATGAGGGGATGGCAGGGGGAGAGAAGCTGCAGAGAGGTGTATAAGACCACAGCTCTGCCTCCTGGTCCCAACGCTAGACAGTCACAGTTTGGAGGATCCAAAAAAATTGGCCAGATTTCTAGAAATGAGAGCTGCTCCCTCTAAAGTGGGATGGATGCCGTCTCTCCTAACAAGACCAGGTTTTCCCCAGAAGCTTTGCCAATTATCAATGAAGCCCACTTCATTTTTTGGACACCACTCAGACAGCCAGCAATTCAAGGAGAACATGCGGCTAAACATGTCACTCCCGGTCTGATTGGGGAGGGGCCCAGAGAAAACAACAGAGTCCGACATTGTTTTTGCAAAGTTACACACCGATTTAATGTTAATTTTAGTGACCTCCGATTGGCGTAACCGAGTGTCATTACTGCCGACGTGAATTACAATCTTACCAAATTTACGCTTAGCCTTAGCCAGCAATTTCAAATGTCCTTCGATGTCGCCTGCTCTGGCCCCCGGAAGACAATTGACAATGGTTGCTGGTGTCGCTAACTTCACATTTCTCAAAACAGAGTCGCCAATAACCAGAGTTTGATCCTCGGCGAGTGTATCGTCGAGTGGGGAAAAACGGTTAGAGATGTGAACGGGTTGGCGGTGTACACGGGGCTTCTGTTTAGGGCTACGCTTCCTCCTCACAGTCACCCAGTCAGCCTGCTTTCCCGACTGCCCGGGATCTGCCAGGGGGGAACTAACGGCGGCTAAGCTACCTTGGTCCGCACCGACTACAGGGGCCCGGCTAGCTGTAGAATTTTCCACGGTGCGGAGCCGAGCCTCCAATTCGCCCAGCCTGGCCTCCAAAGCTACGAATAAGCTGCACTTATTACAAGTACCGTTACTGCTAAAGGAGGCTGAGGAATAACTAAACATTTCACACCCAGAGCAAAAAAGTACGGGAGAGACAGGAGAAGCCGCCATGCTAAACCGGCTAAGAGCTAGTAGCTGCACTAAGCTAGCGGATTCCCAAAAACACATAAACTGAATAATGTGCAAATAATCCAGAGGTGATTCAGCAGAAGGAGTGCCCCAATCAAGGCACCAAACAGGCCATGAAGCAGCACAGGGAACGCACAACAACGGTGCCAAAATAAAATAAAAATAAAAAAAAAATAAAAAAATAAAAACAAAAGCGTTAGCAAGCTAGTTAGCTTGCCAACGCTAATGAAAGTTAGCTGATAAAAGTGCTCCGTCGCGATGTTTCGACCGTTAGAGGTCTTCCTTAGGCATTGGAGCACAGTAAAAAAGTAAAAAAAAATAAAAATAAAAAGGTAAAAAAAGTCTTGAAAAAGACTGTTAGTCCAAGTCCAAAGCAGCAGGTAGCAGTCTCTGTGTAAACAGTCCCAACCAAAAAAAAAATCTGTCAAAGTTTTCGTCAGTGCTTCAGACAGAGAGAAAAACAGCAGGATCAGCTCTTGTCCAAGTTCTGCGTCCCAAGAATGTTCCCTGTGAATTTTTGATCATGATATGTTAAGCATTGCTATTAGAATCAGAATCAGTCGCCTATATTGCCATTGTAATTTGCATTGCAATGAGATTTGAGTGCAGTTCCAAAAGGTGCTTTTCCGAGGTGCGAGTAATTGTTAGCCAAATAAAAGATAATGAATATTAACAATAAATTATTTGCATATATGTACAACTAAAGAAAATGTTGACCAAAGTAAAATGTAAAATGAGAATTATTTACAACTGTGGAATAATATTGCACGGGAAATATTGCACATGGTTACAGATATTGCACAAGGACCTTGAAAAGTACAGATTAAAGTGGTTTGTTATTGTTCAGTGCAGTGATTGCTCTGTTTACTACATATTTTGCAGCAGTGAAGCAGCTGAGAGAAGTTAAGCTCAACTTTACACAAACACACAAAAAAGTCATTATTCCTAAAGAGCCAATTTCTATAAGAATCAGACAGTTTACACGGGGATGTGATCGTGACCAACTCAGATTTAGCTCAAACTTTGGTAACTGGATGCACACACCACCAAACAAACATACACCAAAAATTTTGGCCAAATTCCATACGGTGACCTCAGCAGGGGTCATCAAAGTTCACACCCAGAATGACCTTAAACTGAAATTTGGTGAACAGAAAAGATTTGGACAGCTCTTACATGAAATGCGTTCAATCCCCCAAAGTACTTTTGTGATTTAAGTATGATAGGAGGACAGTTCTTCAAAATAATCACTAATTTGGGTTGGGGGATTGAACGCGTTGACTATAGGGGTGCTTCAAGTTGATGAATTTTCAGAAATGCTTATATTTGTGAAGGCTATTACTCAAGACATGTTTAATTCCCCAGCAAGATTTTTATTGTATTAGAAAAGGCAAGACTTACCCTCTTTAACCTCCTAGGGCCTGGCACCCACATATGTGGACATGACATTTTTGGTTGTCTAGTCCATAAACTAAGTTTTGTTTCATGAGAACCTCCAGGTCTTAGGAGGTTAAAACAAAACAAAACAAAACAAAAAAAATCAGTGGGGGATTGTATGCGTTGGCCACCAGGCGGCACCAAAGTGGTCAAATTTGTGTTTTTCATACAATTATTACATACTTTGCATTTCTGTTATGACTAATCCTTCTTTTAGACAAATTAATTGGAAAATCTTTGAGGGACTTGCCAGTTTTTGGTAAAAAAGCATTTTATTGGCACAGGAGATCGGCGATTTTTCCACATGGTGATGTAGGCATTATTGGCCCGACATGAAGAAGATAAAATGGTGAGTAGCAATCTTGAAAGCTTTCTTTTGTGCCTAGGCCTAGCAAAATAGCCCAGATAGTGGTAATCATTGGTCTATATACTGGAAGAATTGCAACCGGTGAAATGCCAAAACATGTGCTGATTGGACATTACTAGTGTGGCTGGCTACAAATAGTTGCTTTGCAGTGGACAGAGATCCCTGTCACTCGGCTGTGCTTCCGATAGTCATTATACAACTTACATCTCATGTTTTCAACTTTCTAATCTGTATTTGTGTAATACACAAGTAAATACCTACATTAGTAGTGTAGCACAGGCATTGTTTTATCATGTACATACACTGTTCTTGGTAATTCATCACTGTTTCAGAACTTCACATGTAAATTAGTGTGTAATCTGGTGCTTCAAGGTGACTAAACCTCAGCATTGTAGATGCACATTATGAGCTTGAGATACCCCCCAAAGATGTTTTTTTTTAAGTGACAAAGTTTTTTAATTCGGCACACAAAATATTCAAATAGAAAAAAATGAACAATTCCACAAACAAACACAGACAAAACTAGTGAGTCCGAAAGGGTGTGGGCTGAAGCAAAGCTTATTAGCGCCCACCCCTGCTAGTACAAGTCCAACAATTCTAATCAGTCATATTTACATAAATATAAATTCACTACTACATGTCGACACACAGACATACACATCAATATACTATTCACTTATAATTATATTTATATAGTACCAGATCATAAGAAAGTCAAATCAAGGCACTTTATGCCAGTAAGGACTAACCTTACCAACCCCCAGAGCAAGCACTAGGCAACTGTGGTGAGGAAAAACTCCCTATAAGGAAGAAACCTCAAGCAGACCAGGCTCTTGGGGGTGACCCTCTGCTTGGGCTGTGCCACATATACCTATATACATACGTATATACTTTACAAACAAATATATACATACATATACACAGTCACTTATATACATATACATATACACCTACCCATATCTATATATCTACATACGCATATACATACCCACACATTCAAATATACAATAAGTCCCACTTATAAATTGAACATTCCATATAAATCAAATTATATTTGCTTCTTTATGATACTTAGACATAATGTTCTTTTTGAGTAGTTTCTTAAATCTCACTAAGGTACTACTCATTCTAACCTCTGTTGAACATTTGTTCCGTTTCCTCACCCCAACCACAGACACACAAAAACCCTTTACATTTGTTCTTACTGGTGGTTT